>NC_081353.1:37702125-37723881 GCF_029784015.1 Lycium ferocissimum | reverse complement strand
TTTATGTAGGAGTGTACATTTTTCTTGTTTTCCTTATAACATAGTTTTCGTTCTTGTAGCAAGAGACACAGTTGGATTATGATTTCAAAAACAAAAAACATACTCCTTCCGTTCACTTTTACTTGTCCACTATTCTTAAAATAGATTTTTATTTTTACTTGTCATTTTTCACATATCAAGATAAGATAATTATTTTTTTTTCTATTTTATCCTTAGCATTAATTACTCATTTCAAATCATTTTTCAAATCCAATAAAATTACTCTAACAATTAATATGGGCATCATGGTAAAATATACACTTTATTTATTATTTCTTAAATAGTGTAAAAAGTCAAAAGTGGACAAGTAAAGATGGACGGAGGGAGTACATTGATTATTGGTACAAGAGTTTGCATTAAAGGTAAGCAAAAATTGACCTTTCTTCTTCTCATATAAGATTTTGTTTATGACGGAAAAATTTCACTCCCATTTTTCCTGTTTTTATACAGCTCATATGAATTGTTGGTTAAAATTAACAGTGTTTTTTATTTGGACCGTTATTTTCAAGGTTTATGATTAGAATGATCCTTTTTTTCATATATTAAGGAATATTTCAGTTATGTGGTATTCATTTTTTTTATGCGTTGAGTACTATTTCGATTACGCGATATATATGAAGGACTAAAATAATCAATTTGTATATATTAAGCACTATTTCAATTACATGATATATATTAAGGACTAAGTCCAACTCCCATATATTAAAGACCAACTTGATTGTTTTCATGACAAAAATGTTAAAACTTATAACTCCATTTGAAAATTTTGGACTTCGGATCAAAGGTATCATCTTTTGACATATATCAAAGACTATATTTATCAAGGAAAATATATGGAGGACCAAAACAAAATAACCCGAATACATTAAAGATCGTTTTGATCATTTTCTCCTTTGAATAGTCGAATGTCTTATATGTATTTATTAAAATTAAGACGTTTGAATTTGAATCTGAGATCTAACTATTAAAATGTGTATTAAGACTTCAATGTCTGAATCTAAACACAAATTTGAATATTAAAATATTATATTAAGATCTGATTACTAAATAATTAAGATTGATTGTTTTCTCAACATTTGAATATATAAAATTTATCTTTATATAAAAATTAATAAATATTTAATTCAAATAAAATAATAGATTTAGCTAATTGTATTAACAAATATTTTTTAAAAATTATATGGTGGTTGATAGTGGTGATACTAGAGGAGGTCGATGTGCGTTGGTCGTAAGTAGTAGTTAGCTGTGGTAATGACTAACAATAGTGGTTTTGGCGGTGGTTGGTGATGGCGGTTGAAGATTGTGGCGGATGATAGTAATAGTTATGGTGGTTAGTGATATATCGTGTCGATTATCAATAGTTTTGGTGTTTAGGTGTTTATTGTGGTAATGATTGTTAGTAGCAATGATTGTATTAGTAGCTAGTGATGGTGATAACTGATTGTGGTGATTGAAGATGGCACTGATTGTGGTTGAGGCTGATGGTTGCAGGTAGTGACAGTTAATAATGATGGGCAACGAAAGTTAACAGTGAGAGTGAATGGATATATTTTTGTAGAAATTCTTGAATATACATCTTAATAATATTTAGATTTTGTTATAGACCTTAATTATTAAGATCCATTAAATGATTGTAAAATATGTATATAAAAAATACACTTAATAATTAATATACGATTAATTAAGATTTATATTTAAAAAAGAAACAAATTTAATGATTTAGATATGAATAATTAAGATTAAAATCTTTGTCAGGTGAGAACAAATGTGAATGAAGGGGAAGAGGTAGCAATAGATAGAAACCCTTTAATCACACTAGAACTCCACATGCAGCTTCATTAGTTTTAAGTTTAGAGGCGGCTCAAATTTTTTTAAATATGGGTGCATCACTAAAAGCATAAAGAAAAAACATTAAGTGGGAATTGATCCTTTGTTTTTTTGGATAAATAACTCAACAATCAACAAGTGCACCATTTAGCCTAGCTAAAGCATGAATGCCAACAAATACTATATATTATATTATTCTCCAAGTCCAATCAGACTACACACCAATTAATATGGGTATTATAGTAAAATATATAGTTCATTTATTAAATCTTCAGGGGAGTACAAAGTCAAAGTGGACAAATAAAAATGAACGGAGAGAGTATCTATTTTGCAAAGAGACCATAAATTTACGTGCACCATAATTTGAGCGTAAATCCGCCCTTGGTTTTAACAAATCCCCAAAAAAGTTATTGTTTTCACATTGCACCAATATACCCAAAATGGCATCCAGCAAATAATTAATTTGTAGTTAATAAACACGTGATGTATGATTACCGTGCACCTTTCTATTATATACTAGATACCAGACCCTGTGCCAGCACGCCCCCAATATATTTTATAGTTTTATCTCTATGTAATTTTAAGAAACTTTCAATATATTGCATAATGTTTCTTGACTGTGAAAAGCTAGAAGTTTTAGGAGCCCGTACAGGTTTAAAAATTTGTGTTATGATATAGTATATTTTTTTGTTTCAAATTATTTAAAATGCTTCGAGAAGATATATATTTTATGGTAGTAAATCATCTCATTAAACGTAAAATGAATAGCGGATAAATATTATTCGTATTGGTAAAAATATTACTCCATTAGGAACAATAACAAATAGCAATGCCCCGAAAAAAGCAGCTATGTACTTACTAATACGGCTCAGCCTATTCATGCTTTTGGAATATTTATAAATAAAGCTATAATTAAAGGTAAAAAACATAAAAGTTACTGCTAATTCGTTATCTTTTAATCTTACGGCAAAAAAAAAAAAAAAAAAAGTTCTTAGAAGCATGTATGCATCTCTAATTAATTTATAAATCTGTAATTATAATCTCTATATATAATCCTAAATTTTAAATACATTAATTATTATAAATCTAATAAAATATCCTACTGATTGAGATTTACCTATAGTGTCTGTCTTTAAGAGTAAAAGTTTTAGGTGCTTATCATTTAAGGTTTTTACCATGTAATTTAGTGTCTAAGATGTGTATTAAGATTTGACCTTAGTGTTTGAGATTTATAATTTTAAGCCCCCGTTTGGCCATAAGAATTATTCACTTTATTCCGGAATTTTTTTCACTTTTTTCTGAAATCAGCGTTTGGCCATGAAAATTCCGAATTCAACTTGAAGTTGTATTCCGGAATACCAAAAACTCAAAAAACTTGTTTTTAAAAAAATTTCACTTTTTTCACCTTTTTACAACTACATTTCACTAGAAACTATAATTTCAAAAATTATTATCAAACACAACTGTAAGTCCAAAATTCCAAAAAAAAAAAGTGATTTTTTTTTTTTGTATTTATGGACAAATGGGGCCCAAATCTTGCATATTGAAATGTAGAACTTCAATTGAGATAGCGAAAGTTACTGTAACGTGTTCCATCTGTTTTAACTTTTTATAGGCTTAATTTTTTTCTTTGTAAAGCCTACATGCCTTTTTAATTTTAAAAACCCAGGCAGTCAAGATTGATAACATAAAAATTAGTATTTCAAAAGGGTGCAGCTGGGACCCACAGCTGTCAAAGAAAACAAAGAGAACAAAGGCCTAACTTGGGAAAGACAAAGGGGGCCCACACGTTCAGAAAGTAGTTAAAGAATAATGGACTGGTCTATTTGTCCAAAAGAGCAAAAGTACACGCAGAAAGCTGTAAAATACAATACCCTTAAAAGCATAAACATGATGACTAACCGAAAATACCCTTGGTCAGAAGCAGGCATGTCGACAGACAGCTGCCTGCTTCTAGACTCTTACATTAAGTAGTACTCCCTCCGTTTCAATTTATATGAACTCATTTGACTGGACATAACATTTAAAAAGGAGGGAAGATTTTTAAACTTATGGTTCAAAATAAATTTTTAAAAATTTGTGTGGCATTTAAATCATTCTAAAGTGAATTTATTTCTAAATTAGGAAAAAGATCATTTATTTTGATACAAATTAAAAAGGAAATAGGTTCAAACAAATTGAAACAGAGAGAGTAATAAATGGTGAAGGAAGACGAGCAATTGTACTATAAACTTGGACCAATCTCATTGGTCATTGAATTTGTTATGCATTTTTATGAAAACGTGTACTGTATTTCTGTCATTTCTATATCAACTGTAGTATAGACTTGGACCAATCTCATTGGTCATTGAATTTGTTATGCATTATTATGAAAACGTGTACTGTATACCTGTCATTTCTATAATAATTGTACTATAAACTTGGACCAATCTCCTTGGTCATTGAATTTGTTATGCATTTTTATGAAAATGAGAATTTGGCCACATTATTAAAAATATATATCTAAATTACTTATTTATTTACAAAATTAAGATAAAATTAATTAAATCTTTTCCATTTTATCCTCTCCGTCCCTTATTACTTGGCTACTAAATATTTATTCTCTTTTCATGTATACACATATACATTTTAATTTTAATTTTTTGACACATTATTTCTTCCGTATACTTTTACTTGTTCACTTTTGACTTTTTAATTTCTTTAAGAATTAATAAATGAAATACTCCCTCCGTTTCATATTACTTTGTCACATTACTAAACTACTTTTTTATACTATGTGAAATTGTGAATATATGTCATAGTACTGAATATTTATTCTCTTCTCATGTATACACGTATGCACTTCAATTAATTCTCCGACACATTTATTTTCTCCGTGCACTTTTATTTGTTCGCTTTTGACTTTTCACGTTCTTTAAGAATTAATAAATGAAATCTTTCCATAAGATCATATTACTTGGCCACATTACTAAAAATATATGTCTAAATTACTTGTTCATTTATAAAACTAAGATAAAATTAATTAAATCTTTCCCATCTTACCCTTTTCATCCTATATTACTTGACTACATTACTAAAAATGTATGTCCAAATTACTTGTTCATTTACAAAATTAAGATAAAACTAATCAAATCTTTCTCATCTTACCCTTAGTAACAAATGTTCTTAAAAATAGTCAATTTTGATTAGAATGTATTTATTAAGAGAGAGAGGGGTAAGATAGTAAAATATACGGGCGTGCAAAAGGGAAAGTGACAAGTAATATGGGACGGGGGGGGAGTATGTATTTTACCATAATATTCATATTTATTGGTGTAAGTCTCAATAACCTTGAAAAATGATTTAAAAATGAGTAATCAATGTGAAGGGTAAAATTAATAATAAGAACATATTTTTTTTTCTTAATATGTTAACATGGACAAGTAAAAGTGAACAAAGAGAGTGACTTTTATCCCCGTTTTTCTTCTTTGTCAATACTTTAAACGTGACGAGAGGACGAACAATAGCAATGCAAATTTATACCAAAAGTTATATAAATTGTACACTTTAATCAATTACTTTTTAATCCCACTTGGGCATATATTATAGTACTGAGTATTTATTCTCTTCTCATGTATACACATATGCACTTCAATTTTAATTTTCCTACACATATTTATTAGTTCTTAAAGAATGTGAAAAGTCAAATGTGAACAAATAAAAGTGCACGGAGGAAATAAATTTGTGTAGGAGAATTAAAATTGAACTGCATAAGCCTATACATGAGAAGAGAATAAATATTCAGCAAGAACGTTAAAAGTCAAAAGTGAATAAATAAAAATGCACAGAGAAAATAAATGTGTCAGAGAATTAAAATTGTAGTACATACGTTTATACATGAGAAGAGAGTAAATATTAAGTATTATGATAGCTGTGCATGTGAGATAAAAAATAGTTGATTAAAGTGTATAAGTTATATAGCTTTATTAGTTTTTTTTTTTTTTAAAAAAAAAAAGAGAGAGAGAGAGAGAGAGAGAGATAGAGAAGTAGAAGGAATATAAGTCAAAAGTGATTGGGAAATCTTAGTGAGAATGGAAGAGTAAATTAGTTGTTTCTCCACTTAGAGCCCGTTTGGATTGGCTTATAGCTTCACACAGAAAAAATAAGTTGGGGTAGTCAACTTATTTTTTTTTGCTTATCCTGTTTTTAAAGATAAACTAAGTTAAATGGGTCCAATTATTTTTTTGAGCTTATTTTAAGCACAAAATGACTTTAAGCTACCAAACACTCAAAAAATGAAAACGATAAGCCAACTTATAAGCCAATCCAAACGGGCTCTTAGACAAAAAAGTAAACACGCGTTCCCGTTAAAGTAAAATGGAAGGTTAATATTGGGCTATGATACATGTGTTTGTATTGGAAGAACAATGAAATTCAATTACCCAATAAAATATGTAATTAAAATATTAATTTTTTTCTCATATTTTTATTAATTTTTTTTCACATCGATTCATAATTTTCGTTATCATGACAATGAGAAAAAAGATCGACTCTTTCCATCTCAAAGACTTAATTTCATCATATATTTTTAATTTTTAAACTCTATTTTTTAATTACAACTAAAGTGATGATACATAAAATATATTTTATATATGTTGCTACATATAATAATAATTAGAATGTTTTTAAAAGTTATTTTCAAAATATGAACCTTAAAGACTGACTAATTAAAGCGAATAAATATGAATGCACGAGCATATATTGCTAGTTTATCCTTAATTAAGTAACCAAATCCAACACCTGGTTCTTTCTCATTGGAAATGTCATTTTTTTCAAGATTAAAGAATTAGCCACCCACTTCATTTATATATATTATTAATTTCTTTATCTCCAAAAAGAATAGTAAGAGAAGTTCTTTCTAGAGGACATTTTTTAAAGTTGTAGTTATATACGTGGCCTTTTGTCCATGAAATTTACTGTTCCTCTTTTGGATGGGCTCATTTGGTAATCATTTGTCACGACCCGTCTAGGGGGCCGTGTGACAGTACATCCTGATACTTGTACCGAGCACCCCTTACCTATCATTTTACCTGTACCTCTTAGCAAGTCGTATAAACAGTGCCGTATTTTTTTTTTGAACTGAACATTAACATTAGCAGCGTCGTTATGAACATAGACTAGTTAGCCTCGCTATCGCTCCATACAACGGCATTAAGATGCCAAAAATACCACATATTTAACTATACATAACTGACTGTGCAAATCTGTCTACGAGCCTCTAGACATAGTACACTTATACATAGAAAGGGGGAAATCTTCAATACGTGCCCGAAAATATATACACAAAAGAGTACCACGGAAGTGAGGCTCCGGAACAACTGGAGCGCTGTCAAGTGCGGCTGGTAGAGCTCCTAAGGATCAAATCCGCCTGTCTGCTGACCTGCGCGGCATGAAACGCAGCGTCCACAAGAAGGGACGTCAGTACGAATAGTGTACCGAGTATGTAAGGCATGGATAGTAATATGCGAAAAACATAAATCATGTATAACGACATAAGAATTACAACACATGTCCGGGATAGAAACATAACACATATAAGTGCCACGGGGCGATACGTGCTCTCTTTACTTTTCATATACATATATCATAGAAATATATATATATATACACATGAAAAATTGTTTCTCATATATAAATAAAATATATCATATTGCAGGGGCGTCGCCCGGCACTGATCCATTTAACCCTTTTTATACACATCCCGCGTCCGGGACGATATCATGTCATGTAATGCCAACTGATCAGGTGGATATGCGTATATAACGCTCTGCCCTTATCTCCATCTTCCCCGTAAATATATGCATATCTCATGTATAAATATCGGCGTCTATAGCCGTACAGCTTTTCGTCATATACATTTACTCATATCATATACATATGTCAGCGTCTATAGCGCTCTGATTCTGCTATCACACACATATACTTATATCATGTATATTTATTAGCGTCTATATAGCGCTCTGGTTCTGTTATCATATACATATACGTATGTTGGGTACACACATCAAACGGGGTCATAAGGCATAATTCCATGTATTTAGAATCCTTAGAATAGTTATTACCTATAATAGAATTGGGATACCCCGAAATAGTTTAACATTCTCATGTTTTCGCTTTTATAGCAAAGTATATCATTTACATATCTAACGTAGGCACTTTCCTCATTTTTCGCTTCATCGTTATTCTTTGTAAGATCATTTTCATCATGGATACATTTGCACTAGGATGATACTGTACTTATCGTTCGTCAATCGGGACAAGGGTTGAAGGTTTCCTTGGGATTCTACTCCCAAAACAAGTCAACGAAGTGATAGGAAAATTCCGGGAACAGTTGGCTCACCTCGGGCTGAGTGAGATAGCGTACATAATTTACATATGCTACGTGTCATAGCGTTATTTATAATAATAATTTAAGATAATCGGGTCCTCTTTACGCAAGTTCTAGGGGTTTAGGAGGTCTTTCCAACATTTCGCGCACTTTCTAATTCAATTCTACTGAAGGAAAAAGGAGAAACTTTAGATACGGATTCCGGGGAATAAAGTTGTCCCCGAGGCTCGTACCCAACTTATTATATCTAAGACATGCCATAGAAAGAAGGGTGAAGCCTTACACATACCTCCTTCCGCTCCTTTTGCTATTCCAAATTCACGTCGCAATCTCAAAAGCTGCAAATTGGTCATGTTTACTCAAAACTCTTATTAGGATTCGTAGAGTTGAATTCTTAATGAGCACTTGGCTACCGAAATTTCGGCGGCACTTCTTTGTAGATATACCATCCTCAACATTCAATATAGCCAAATCCTCATCAACCACAATCCGGGAATTCAAACCCGGCCAAACTATTAACATAATTCAACAATCACACTAGCAATTCACATATTCCATTCAAGATGCATGGTCTCAATTTACTATCGCCTTCAAGACCTTCCGACTTCAATGAACACATTAGCAACCTTATAATATATATTCCAACAACATCATTCCAATACCATTTCATGCTACCCATGCAAGAACATTATTTTTTTTCAATATACACAATCTTCCAATTACCAACACTTCACCAAACTTGTCAAACCTTTATTTGCAATATGAAATCTACAACACAACAACTAAGATGTTAATTACAACTCGCTCATTATTCTTTCACAACTCACCAATATACATGACTATACATCAAATATACCGGCCACATACACACACACACACTACAGGCCATATCATGCACACACACACCACTACATTCTATCCAAATTCATTCCACTTCCATTTTCCACATATCATTTACAACAATAACAACCAAACACTAATTAAGATAATTGAAATATGATTCCTACACATATATACACATGCTACACCTACTACAACACAACATCAATATTCTTCATGAATTTCATCACTTTCACATACTACAACATGCATAAATATTCATAACATCTAAAGGAGATGAATTCTCACCTTCTCCTTGATCCTTCAACCTAGCCAAAGTTGTAACTTCAAGAACTTGTATTTTCTTGCTCCAATGATTACTCCACCTTGTTAGGGACCCTTTACTTAGTAGGAAATAATTTTTGGAGAAATTTTTTCAATTTTTCTTGGAAATTTTTCCTCTTGGCCGAAAGGCCCTAGAACTTTGCTCTCTCTTTCTCTTGTTCTCTTTCTCTTGAAACTTCTTGAAAGTTATGAGATATGGATGGAAGGTCACCTTTATTTACCAAAAATTTTAATTCCAAATGGGCACAGTACTTGTATGGCCGGTTGGGCCTCTTTTTCCTTTACAAAAATTTCAAGCCCAATTATATTTTGGGCTAGTTCTTGTAATTCATGAAAATAAATTTTTTTCCAACTTCCAAATTTACCCCTTCGTCTTTCTCCATATTTCCACAAGTCGTATTGCAAATTTCCCTTTATGCCCTTGACCTTCCTCATTAATTTCACTTCCAAATCTTTCCATGCAACTCATATGCTTAACAAAACAAAAGTAAGACCTTGTTTGTCATTCCCCCGCAATTACCTTGAATTGTCCGATTGTACAAAATGCGGGATATAACATCCTCCCCCCCTTTAGAACATTCGTCCTCGAATGTTAAACTGACCTCATGGTGCATTATAATACTTCGGGGAGGTCTCCTTCGTAGATATCTCACATATCGCTCAACATATCCATTCTAGGAGCTTAGGTTGCCTTCAAGTCACAGGCCAATTGACTTAACTCCGAACACTGACTCTGTGTTAACAAGTCCCCTTTACTGAATCTTGAACCGTCATGGTCCACTTTAGGTCCAACGTGTCCGCCCTTTTTGCTAGTCTAGTCCGTCTCCGCCTACATGACTTTTATAGGGTTTCTAACCACTCCACACACTCTAATTTACACTGGGCTACCTAATTTTACATTCGTCTCTTGTCCCCACATTTATGGAATTTTCAGCATATTTCCCAGGGGGTCACCCATCATGAAATTACTCTCACCCTAGCACACTTAATCTTGAAACTTTAATGCATTTCAACGTCTTAGCGTTAGTATTTTCGCCTCCGCTCCCTCGCACTACTTATATCCCATAATATGGAACGAGTTGGGGTCTTAGTAGTTCTCAAAACGCCCGCGTAACACATCTTCTCTTTTATTTACAGTTCTACCCCCGCAGTCTCTAGTACTCACTGTTACCTGTACGTATGGTTACTTTTCGTCCTAATTTCCGAATTCTAATATTTAAGCAATACAAAGGCAGCGAGATAAGATAGAATCCGAACCAATTGACACGCATATCATGAGAAGGTGCCTAAAAATTCGCGGGTCAGCGTCTCGCAGTAAGTGCTCGGGGTCTGTCGCCACAGCAATGCATATAGGCGGTGCGTGAGGGCGGTCCAGGTGCTCTTCCTCTACCTCGGCCGCGTCGGAGCTGGAAGTACGTCCGAGAGGGCGTACGGTCGAGACGAACCAACCGCGGACCACGGCTGGCCGGGCTTGGTCTTCCTCATACCTCAAATAGGGCAATCACGCATCCGATAGCCACCCGCCTTCGCAAGTATAACAAGCACACCGTATTCGCGCGACACTCTCCGTGAGCGTGGCCTACTACATCGCGCGCCGGTAGCGGGGGGTGGCATCGTGCTGCTAGAATCGGCTCTGTCCGGGACTCAGGGGCTCTTACGCAAACCGAGGGGGTGCACCGCCGCCGATTGGCCCGAATACCTAGATTGTTCCCCGTGCCCGTCCCCTCTATACTCGCTTCTACCGGGAAATCTGCCCGCCACTTTTTCCGGAGCCCCTATCCGGATAGCGCTCTCCTCCCCGTAGCCGGTATTGTTCCTCCAAAGTTTTGGGCATGAGCACGGATACGGCAATAGTCATTCCATCCTCGAGTGAAGGCGTCGTACACTCCTTAATTATATGTGGCCCCAACCCACTCACGAATCGGTGTATGATCTCCCATATATTATCATGGCTGAGGCATACACAGCTAATGAGTTAAAACGAAGGCTATATTCACCGACGCTCATATTTCCGCTAAGGTTGTGTGAACATATCGACTCGAGCTCGCCGGACCTCGGTAAATGTCGCGAGAAATGCCTCCGAAATTCACCGCAAACCGGGGAGGGGCATTTCTTCCCGGGGGATCTCCAACTGCCATACCACGGGGCTACATCCCCAAGCACCGTACGATGCCAATTCCACGACTGCGCATTCAAGCATGCATTATTCTCAGAGTCCTCAGCATCTCATCTATGAAATTTTGGGGGTCTTCTTCGCTCTCTCTCTCGACCCATAAAACTCCGAGGTCGTAGGCAATAAAATCACGGCCACAGCACTTACCGCCCCGTCTCCCGGTCCGTATCTTGCCTGAGCCTGTGCGGCAACTAACTGAGTCAGTAGCTGGATGGCCTCTGCCATCGGCTGGCCCGGAGCTGCTGTCTCGCCCTCCCCGGGTCTGCTCTAGCTTTTTCTTCTTCGCGGCATTGCGAACCGAAACCATAACATAGGATTAGGAAAGGAGTATGGGGGATAAAGATAGCTCTATCGCACGATCTTAGAATACAAAAGAAGGTCATATTTCCCTAAATGCCCGTAGCCTCTTGTTTATAAGTGTGGCGCGCTACACACCCATAAACAAGACTCTTGACACGGCTCGAGACAAACCCTAGACCGGCCCCCCTGATACCACCCATGTCACGACCCGTCTGTGGGCCGCGGCCAGTACCCGATACTTGTACCGAGCACCCCTTACCTATCATTTTTTACTCGTACCTCTTAGCAAGTCTTATAAACAAGGTCGTATTTTTTTTTTTTTTTTGAACCGAACATTAACATTAGCAGCCGTCGTTATGAACATAGACTAGTTAGCCTCGCTATCGCTCCATACAACGGCATTAAGATGCCAAAAATACCACATATTTAACTATACATAAGCGATCGTGCAAATCTACGAGCCTCTAGACATAGTACACTTATACATAGAAAGGGCCGAGTTTGTCGTGCCCGAAAATATATACACAAAAGAGTACCACGGAAGTGAGGCTCGAACAACCGGAGCAACACAAGTGCAGGGCCATGGTAGAGCTCCTAAAGATCAAATCCGCTGTTCTGCCGACTGCGCGGATGAAACGCGGCGTCCCACGAGTTAAGGACGTCAGTACGAATAGTGTACCGAGTATGTAAGGCATGGATAGTAATATGCGAAAAACATAAATCATGTATAACGACATAAAAGAATTACAACACAAGTCCTGGGATAGAAACATGACCTGTACATATAAGTGCCCTTGGACAGATGCCGTGCTTTCTTAGCTTTCCTTATATATATATATATATATACATAAAAATAGAATATATCATATTGCCAGGCGTCGGCCCGATCCATTTAACCCTTATTATACACATCCCGCGTCCGGACGATATCATGTCATGTAATGCCAGGCCATCGGTGGATATGCGTATATAACGCTACTCCGCCCTTATCTCCATCTTCCCCGTAATATATATGCATATCTCATGTATAAATATCGTCTATATAGCGCCGGCTCTTTCGTCATATACATTTACTCATATCATATACATATGTCGGCGTCTTATAGCGCTCGATTCTGCTATCACACACATATACTTATATCATGTATATTTATTAGCGTATATAGCGCTGCGGTTACGTTATCATATACATATACGTATGTTGGGCCACACACATCAAACGGGGTCATAAGGCATAATTCATGTATTTAGAATCCTTAGAATAGTTATTACCTATAATAGAATTGGGATACCCAGAAATAGTTTAACATTCTCATGTTTTCGCTTTTTATAGCAAAGTATATCATTTACATATCTAACGTAGGCACTTTCCTCATTTTTCGCTTCATCGTTATTATTTTGTAAGATCATTTTCATCATGGATACATTTGCACTAGGATGATCCGTACATTTATCGTTCGTCAATCGGGACAAGGGTTCAAGGTTTCCTGGGGATTCTACTCCCAAAACAAGTCAACGAAGTGATAGGAAAATTCGGAACGATTGGCTCACCTCGAAATTTGAGTGAGATAGCGTACATAATTTACATATGCTACGTGTCATAGCGTTATTTATAATAATAATTTAAGATAATCGGGTCCTCTTTACGCAAGTTCTAGGGTTTAGGAGGTCTTTCAACATTTCGCGCACTTTCTAATTCAATTCTACTGAAGGAAAAAGGAGAAACTTTAGATACGGATTCCGGGGAATAAAGTTGTCCCCGAGGCTCGTACCCAACTTATTATATCTAAGACATGCCATAGAAAGAAGGGTGAAGCCTTACATACCTCCTTCCGCTCCTTTTGCTATTCCAAATTCACGTCGCAATCTCGTCAAAAGCTGCAAATTGGTCATGTTTACCAAAACTCTTATTAGGATTCGTAGAGTTGAATTCTTAAGAAGCACTTGGCTACCGAAATTTCTGAAAGACTTCTTGTGTAAATATACCATCCTCAACATTCAATATAGCCAAATCCTCATCAACCCAATCCAAGGAATTCAAACCCGGCCAAACTATTAACATAATTCAACAATCACACTAGCAATTCACATATTCCATTCAAGATGCATGGTCTCAATTTACTATCGCCTTCAAGACCTTCCGACTTCAATGAACACATTAGCAACCTTATAATATATATTCCAACAACATCATTCCAATACCATTTCATGCTACCCATGCAAGAACATTATTTTTTTTTCAATATACACAATCTTCCAATTACCAACACTTCACCAAACTTGTCAAACCTTTATTTGCGATACAACATCTACATCACAACGACTAAGATATTAATTACAACTCGCTCATTATTCTTTCACAAGTCACCAATATACATGACTATACATCAAGTATACACGGCCACATACACACCACACACTATACGGCCATATCATGCACACACAACTACATTCTATCCAAATTCATTCCACTTCCATTTTCCACATATCATTTACAACCATAACAACCAAACACTAGACAACATAATTGAATCATGACTCCTACACACATATACACATGCTACACCTCACGGCTACAACACAACATCAATATTCTTCATGAATTTCATCCACTTTCACATACTACAACATGCATAAATATTCATAACATCTAAAGGAGATGAATTCTCACCTTCTCCTTGATCCTTCAACCTAGCCAAAGTTGTAACTTCAAGAACTTGTATTTTCTTTCCAATGATTACTCCACCTTGTTAGGGACCACTTTTACTTAGTAGGAAATAATTTTGGAGAAATTTTTTCAATTTTTCTTGGAAATTTTTCCTCTTGGCCGAAAGGCCCTAGAACTTTGCTCTCTCTTTCTCTTGTTCTCTTTCTCTTGAAACTTCTTGAAAGTTATGAGATATGGATGGAAGGTCACCTTTTATTTACCAAAAATTTTAATTCCAAATGGGCCTAGCCACTTGTATGGCCGGTTGGGCCTCTTTTCCTTTACAAAAAATTTCAAGCCCAATTATATTTTGGGCTAGTTCTTGTAATTCATGAAAATAAATTTTTTTCCAACTTCCAAATTTGCCCTTCGTCTTTCTCCATATTTCCTGAGTCGTATTGCAAATTTCCCTTTATGCCCTTGACCTTCCTCATTAATTTCACTTCCAAATCTTTCATAAGCAACTCGTATGCTTAACAAAACAAAAGTAAGACCTTGTTTGTCATTCCCCCATAATTACCTTGAATTGTCCGATTGTACAAAAATGCGGGATATAACACCATTTTAGTTCCCAAAAATACCCTTATGCTTGTAGAACCTTCAGTTATTGACTCCAAATTTGCCATCCTCTCCATAGGCTCACCTAATATATTTTTATTTGAAAAAAGGTTCAAACTTACTTTTGTAACTAAACTGACATGGCCCGTAAATATTGTTAATTTTTCTACCAACTTCAAATTGATGTGAAATTGCAAATAATAAGAATCGATACATGTAAATGTTCTCAAAGACAGAAACAGCACCACATGCTAATTACTGAATGTATTACTAAATGTTCATACTTGTCAGTAATTTGACTCAAAATAAGTTTAACCCTATTTTTTTTTTTGATATAGAAAGGCTGCTTTAAATTCATGATTCTTTTGCCTCATTCTTCATACTAAGATAGCTTGTTAGTAATTTGACTCAAAAATACAGCTATAAGCAACCCTAGTTTCATTCTTATACAATACTTTGGAACAAAATATCCATTCACAGATGTTATGTGGTTGGCAAATGACACATTCCTTATGTCCATGCCAGCTTCGGACTATTAAATGCTAAAACAACGGAGGTACTATTTACATATTAGCAAAGAGTTCTCCATGCTGTGTTTAGTCTTCTTCTTCTCAGCACACCTGTAGAATTATGAAGTAGTAATAATCAATTGACAATGCTCATATTCTAAAAGACCAACTGCAAACTAATGACAATATCATGTTTCTCTCTCTCTTTGCTGGATAGATTATAAGTTCATCTACAACTTTTATCTTAGTTTATATATCATGGTTTAGATGCATAACGTCACACTCAAATATACAGGGAAAAACATCAGTATTAAAATAGAGCTCGCCCACTACATGAAACTCAAATACAAAGAATGAAGCTCAAAGAAACAAAACATAACAAAGAAATAGCTTGAATTGCCTGACTGAACATTTGCACCAACTATAATATAAGTGGAAAAAGATTGGTTTATTTCATAAGAAGAAGACGAACAACTCACTCGGCCAAAGTTGAAAAACACTCTAACAAAGCCTAAAAATGTACATCATATTCATATTCTATCCAAACTTAAATTCTAGTGCTAAATTACCTTTCTTGCACTTAGTCATGTTAAACACTTTTACCTTTGTGTAGATGACTCAAAAGCTCCTGTGCCTCACTTGATTTGGATTTTGACAGTAAGCTGATCTTTTTTCATAATTCAACCATCAGCCTGCAAGGTGAGAAACCAAAAATGAAATCCCCTGGGTAATTTGCGGAGGTTAGAAGTTGCAATTCGCGGAGGTTTTAACATGATGCATTGCGGTTAATTATCATCTGAATCCTAACAAACTGCAACTTCTAGAACCACATTTTGTTGAATCCTTTAGTCACTAAGAACATATATCCAGAAGGATACAGAGAGCAGATCTTGCAGGCTTATTATTATGCCCTTTAAGTTTCATTTAGTTGTTGTGCAAATGTTAGTATGGTTGGCCTACACCTTTAAAATGAGTAAAATAAAATAGTCGTTTTCTTCCCTATATTGCGTCTATTATACATTAAAGAACTTCATTGGAAAGTAAAGTCAGCACCACAAATTATACATATTTAGGAAAAGTACTCTCATTCCACGTGCTAAATTTTCAGATACGGTTTCTATAGAGATTCAACAAATTCAATGAACACACAACATGTAGCTCACCTGATTTTTATACTTCTCAAACAGTGAGAGAGCTCTATGTAATTTGATGTCGCCTACTCAGTGAATCCAAAAGCAGTTTTTCCCGTCAGAGCACTAAACAATGGTAAAGTTATCCTGAATCTTAAAACGTGCAGTCACAAATTGAGGTGAAAGTACCATCTAAAAACAACAATATTGAAAATTAGAAGAACACCTTTTCCTTAAATGTGCTAAGTGGAACATATTTCCGATCAATATTCTACATCAAAACATAAGCATGAACAAGGAACATAGTATCAGTCTACTGCATAGCAAAATCTAAACAAATTAGCCTTAAGAAAACACTAATAAGTAAGTTCCATTAAGTGATGCCAAGATAATTAAGGAAGGATGGCAAGCAGTAACTCAATCCTTCTCTTATGTCATACAATCAGTTGTTAGGTATAGTAGATGTTTGCAACTCTCTGCACTTGGGCTTAAGAGCTGATATATTAATTACGAATAAATAACAGATTGTTATGATGGAACAAATAACAGATTATTATGATGGTAACACAAATAGACGTATGTATTTGTAATTCTGTACATCGAGAAGTGGAAATCAAGTTATTCCTCACTTGTTTCAGCAAGAAGTACTGTCTCCTATATAAAAAGAGAACTCTATTTGGTAGAGACACTGACAACCCCAAAGAAGCATGTACTAGATGTTGGGACAAAAACTGAATTGTCATAAGGACGACATCCCTTCAATTCAGCAGCGTTTACTTGCCAAAGGCCTCTTTTCAAAAAGGCCTCTTTTACATGCCAGCAAAGATCAATTATATCATAGTTCTTCCATAACTTAGCATAAGTAATGCTGTTTTATTCTCTGATTATCTTAGCCTTAGAAAAAAAAAAATCTTTACTTTATTAAGGTCAATTTTTTTAACTTCACTATGATATTGTTGCCGCCTATACGGAGCAAAATGGCTAAGATTCACTATCTAAATTCTGCCAATTTATCAAGTCTATTAGCATTACTCGAAACAGCACCATGTACAGGGATACACCAGTTAGATTTAGATCAATAATCTCCTTATCATTGTTAAGTATTCTTATTATAATAGACCATCTCTTGTAACACTTGAAATAAAATTAGAACAGAGGAAAGAATTGTCCATTTTGTAATAAGCTGCACTGCATATCAACACATCTACAGTTCCTATGCATCAACAACTTGAGGAAATCTAAGAAAAATAAACACACGAATGGACAATAATTACAACACGGAGGAAATATCAAAACTTCAAGTAATGGAATTTAAACTTGAACAAAGGGGAAAAAAAAATGAGGCTAATAAATTTCTGCTTTCGCAACCAATTTTTATAGTTTAATACACAACCCTAAGTAAAGGAAAATAAGAAACTAACCGAGAACCCAAGACAAGCTTCAGACTTCGCTTTCCAACTCACTTGATCAGCGCTCCTCTGCAACATAGACTCAGACATACATATATATATTACATAGAAACATCTATAACCCAATCCTAGCAATTCATATCAGATTAAAAAACTCTGAGAACAGTAGAATTGACAAAACCCTGAAAGAGTAACAAATCTGAATTTTTTTTTGGTAAAGTAATCAAATGTCATTAGTAAAGCATCAAGACGATGCAAGGTTACAGGTGGGCAAAAGAAGCTGCTTCAATCAAAACGGGGAGCAAACACCTGTAAAACACATATATATATATATATATATATATATGTTTATATATATATATATATATATATATATATCTGTGTGTGTGTGTGTGTGTGATGGTTTTTCCAACTCTCCACAGTGACCAGCTTGCATAGGCATATATATGATAGAGTATATAGTTTAGAACAAATGCCAAAGGTCAGATGCTGCAGGACAGTGTAAAAATAGATGGTTTACTGTTTCACCACACATGAAACATCTATTGATAAGAATTATTCCTTTATTCTTGAGATTGTCTTGTGTAAGGCAATTCTCTAAAGCAGTCCAAGTGAAGCAGGAGACTTGGAGAGAGTTGTCCAGATATGTTTCCCAGGCCATTCCTCAAGAATGCCATTTTGAGAGCTCCAGTAGTTATAACTCTCCTTCACAGTGTAAATTCCATCATTTGCTTTGCCCCAAAGAATTCTATCTGCATCTTCAACCACCATTTGCCTTCCCTCCAATGTTGCTAGAAGATTGAGGAAGTCATAACAAATCTGAAAATTGTAACAGCAAGGAAATATTCAAAAAACAGGGAAAAAAGAATAAGAGAAGATGGAGGGCTGAAGAAGATTTGAGAAAAAGTTGAAGAGTAGCACTTAACCTGAAAGTGTAAAAGTCGGCTGAGGAGAGCCAAGTGAATTGGAGTAAACACTCAATCCAAAAAAGATGAGAGAACTCGCTATAATTATTTGGCAGCAAGACTAAAAAGCTATCCGCATACCAGCTTAGAGCTAAATATGCTCGGCTAGACAATTTCCCCTTTCTACATTGATTCTTGGAGTCTATACTTTCAATAAACTATGACTTAATCCCAACTTATTGGGGTCGCTGTAGCCTATATTATAAGGTAGTAAAGTTAAATAATAGATAACAAACTGTACGTACTACTGAGACTTGAAGGTGCCAAACAATTAACTTCCCTTTTCTTCTCTTAAGGAAATAATTGAAGATGCACAGGACGAAATCAAGAATTCCATATGATTAAACAGTCAGTCAAGCATTACTGGGAACGGTCATAAACAAAATAGCTATCTACAATAAAAGTTTTTACCTTACTATTTTTTGTTCCAACTGCTACTTATCTTTTGTCTTCCTCTCCCTCTTATGAGTTCTCTTTCATCAGAGGGACAACACAAGAGTCTCAACTAAGACGGATGGCGAGAGAAAACTCCCAACTCGATTTTGCCAGGAATTTGCTAGAGAAACCGATAGCATGGAGCAAGTTGAAAGCCCATGAAAATGCTTCGATACTGGGGGAAGCATTAACCAAAAGTTTGAGTACAAGCCTTTGAATCGAGTAAAAGCATTAAAAAATGGAGAGACAACTTTCGAGTTTTGATTGAAGAAATTGGAAAAAAAGAAAAAAAGTACCAGGAAAAACATTTGAATATTTAGCTGGAACAAACTACAAAACAGCCTACATTAACACTATTCTACAATTCTCAAATTAAAACCCTAGTCCAGAAGCACACAACCCCAAATCGATATAATCAGAGGTTCAATCTTAAACTCACTTTTTTAAAGTGAGTGGGTACCTTGAATAGAGCAAAGATGGAGAAAAGAAGGTCAGCCAACACCCATTTCTTGTTTCAAAGAGTGCTAACTTTTGGAGAAGCAAACCACAACGAAAAATCACAGGGATCGACGGATTCAGCGATGAAGGAAAAAGGACGGGAAGGAAATTGTGCAGCTACATTGATTCAGAAGGATAATGCAAACCTGAAAATTTAGAAAAAATGGAAAAAGGACCCAAAGAACAGAGACAGAGAACTCTCTACACAACTTTTGCAGTGGCAATAGGAACAAATGACACATAAGTCAAGCTATGTAAGCTAATGATGAAATGACTAAAAGATCCATGATTGCAACTTTATTGACCTACAAACAAGCAGCCATGTTGAAACTTGGCTGGATCAAGCCCTTTTCTAATATATAGTAAAGTAATTTGCGAAATGGTCCATTTTTTCCCTCAATTTAAAATTATGCTAATTATGATCTCACCGTTACAAAACTGACATATTTTGCTCTTATTTGCCAACTCAGCTAACGAAACTATTATTTATCAAAAAAAAAAATCTAAAACTGCCTCTGTGATTTGCGAAATTATGCAAAATTGCACCTTTACTTATTTGGTTCACGAGCTGTTTTATGTTACTTATATTCGTGAGCATTTATTTAAGGGAAAATAACACTCTATGTTTATTTGGAGAAAATATTTACCCGAAATGACCCTTTTATATATTATTATAAACTTTTATATCGTGTCTATAAATATTGTTGCAAAAAAAAAAGTTGGCTATGGGAAACTTCTTATCATCTTCCTATTTAAAGTCATACAACTGTACCCTACCTTCTTCATTATTGTGAGAAATTAAAGAGTACCGAAACAAGCAAGAAGACTTAACTTGGTCCTTGACCAAAAAGGCGAAGAAAAAGCCAATGTCATTATATTTTTACTGCTTAAAAGATTTTATTGTAATATTTGTATTGCCTTATGGTTATTGTTTTTGTAACATTATTGTGAATGGGTCTAACTTCTAATGAAGTTCACATGCAGGATTGTTCAATGGGGTCCAACTTCTTAGAAATTTCCAGCAACATTACTGTCCGCTTTCTTTCTTTTGTTTCCTTATGTTTTTTCCCTGGACAGTGAATTGAACCTGAAAATTTCAGAACTAACAAAATGATGAAAAACAACACTTAAGCGGGGCAGGCGGGTTGGAGTCTTAGCGGATTTATGCGGGTTTGCCCCACAACCGCACCGTTTGCCATCCCTTATTTCAGGTTGAAATGGCATGGACCAACCTCACCATTCTTATTTTCCTACTTTAAATGCTAACGTCTTACCTTGTTGTGACTCGTGAGTTATGACAAACTATACAACATTAATGCTTAAAAACCATATTAGGACAGTCAACTTTACTAGTATTACATAAAAATCTAAGAAGTTCAAGTTAGGTTAGAACTTAAAGAGATCGAAAAAAGAAAGAAGACTTAACTTGGCCCTTGACCAAAAAGGCGAAGAGAAAACTAAAGTCACTATATTTTTACTACCAAAAAGATTTTATTGTAATATTTTATTGTGAATGGCTGCAACTTCTAATGAAGTTCACATGCAAGATCATTGTTCAAAGCGGTCCAACTTCTTTGAAATTTCCAGCAATTTTTGTGTCCACTTTCTTTCCTTTGTTTCCTTCTGCTTTTTTCCTTGCCAGTGAGTTGAACCTGAAATGGCAATGAACAACCTC
>NC_081353.1:37645099-37702025 GCF_029784015.1 Lycium ferocissimum | reverse complement strand
ACTTAGTATATCAATCCATTATTAGCTTTTCAAATTGAATTTTGTTTTTGCTCATGTGTTTGCAAGTGAATGGATATGTAAATGTATGTAGTGTGAAATGAAATGCGACATAATCTTATTCATTCACCTCTCTTTTATTGCACAAATCCGTCAGATATATATGGTGTAAAATGAATCATCTTCCGAACACTAACATTGTTAAGACTTACTTGTACTTACTAATAAGGTGTATTATTGAATTACCTTGAAGTCGATTGTCAAGACTTACATGTAATGTTTTATTTGCAAAATTTGTTAGAAATCATGGTGGAGAAGCATATGTCCCAACACCGAGTGGTGAACATTATAGGCAATAAACCCTCCCGACGAAAATACACCCGCTTGAACAACCTTCTTTGAACAAACCTCCATGAAAATACCTGCGAACACGTCTTCTTCCCCAAGTTGAGATCCTTTCTGTTTTCGGCCTTTCGCCGTTTTCTTGAACCCCTTACAGCATTTTAATCGAGTTTTTGAAAATGGTCGAAAATCGAAATCGCAGATCTCATGGCTTATCCGTAGGAGTTCTAAAGTGGGCAATACGGTTGCTAGTGTGGTTTTACTAGCCACAAAGAAATAATGTGAGTCCATCTAACGTGTGTGTACGTATATCTTACTCCTACAGTCACAATTTAGGTGTCTTCTTTTCTTTTTAGTTTATGCAAAAGAGTGTCTCTTTTCTGTATGATCGAATACCCGTATAATTTTAAAAAAAATATTTGTTGATATAATTAGCTAAATCTAGTATTTTATTTGAATTAAATATTATTAATTTTTATATAAGATAAATTTTCTATTCAGATGTTGAGAAAACAATTAATCTTAATTATTTAATAATCAGATCTTAATATAATAATTTAATATGTAAATTTGTGCTCGGATCGAGACATCTAAGTCATCGTGCACGTTTTAATAATCGAATGTATATTGATTCATACGTCTTGTCTTAATAAATACGTAAGTCATTTCAACTATTTAAAGGAGAAAAGGAGAAAGTGAATCGATATGTAAAGAGAAAAGACATATCTTAAGCTTTACTTGTGAAAACTCGCTTTGTGATTAAATTTTCTTGCTTGATTCTTTACCACTAAACTAATTTGAAATTAAAGTGTCTAATACATAACGAATTGGCATAGCGAAAGTGTGATTAATTTCTCAAAAGCGCGTGGGAGGGGGAAAAACACAAAAAATGACCCCCCCCCCCTTTGTAGTTTTTTTTTTTCTTTCCCTTTTCCCTTTTCTCTTTCTTCTTCTTTCTCTTTTTTCTCTTTCTTTCCTTTTCCATATTTTCCGACCTTTCCATCTTTCTTCTTCATAGATTCGCCTGTTATCTCTCCAGCAAACTCAAAAACAGGCTGGTACGATGCATCATTTGCATACATCTTTCCTCAGCAGGATCTTTTTTAGCAATTTCTACTTTGATCACCTAGTGATTTTCACAGTTATTTATCAAACCCATTAGTACATTAGCCCCACCCCACCCTAATTTTGGTCTCATTAGTTGAAATTTGAATCCCGTGATTAGGTTAATGACCTTCGTCTTCTCAAGCTGGTCAAGTCACCAGAACATCGGCACTTAAGTCGATGAAGGTAATAACTTTAGGTAGTCTAAAAAATTCTTTAAATCTTTTTAATGTGGCTCTTTGAGAACGGATGTAATGTAAGTTATAAAGTGGTGGCTCCATGTCCAATTGGCTCGTAACTGTAACTTTCACATAGGCTTTTTATTAGTTTTCTTCATAATTCATAAAACATTTAAAATCAAATTTATATTTTGTTGTTGGGTCAATTCGTTGTTGTGGTTTGGGATATGGACCGGTGGAGGTTGCGGGGAAGTGGTGGGATGCTACCAGTAGATTGAGGTGAAAGGAGATAAAAGGAAAAGATTTTTTTTTTCTAGAAAAAGATTAGAGCCTTCCACTCTCTAAGAGGAATTTCAATGGTGGATTGAGGTTTTCATTAATTTTATAATTGTTTTTTTAGTTTGGGCGAAATTATTAAAAAAAAAAAAAAACTCATTAAATGTCGTGGACGAATCACAAGGCTAGTGGCTCAACAACTCATGCTTTCAACTGGTTTGGACAAAGACGGGTTGAGTATAATTCACATATAATTTATTTAGAGGGGTAATGAATTACCAGTAAAGTTTAATTGCTAAAGTGAGTTTTCGGTGCAAGTTAATGGGGGATTTTATATCTTTTCTCATATTTAAATGTATGTAGTGTGCAATGATAAAATGCAAAATAATCTTATTCGTTCACCTCTCTTTTATTTTGCAAATCCGTCAGATATATATAATGTCAAATGAATCATCTTCCAAGCACTAACATTGTCAAGAATATAACTATTTATAATGTGTATTATTGAATTACCTTGAAGTCCTACCGGATTGTTAAGACTTACGTGTAACATTTTAGAACTCGTCTTGTTGAGCTGCCTAAAAATCCTATTGGATTGTCATGACTTGAAATTGTTGACAACATGTGTTGTTGAATTGCCTTGATACCCTAACGGATTGACATGACTTTGCACTATATTTATTCTACTTATCTTGTTAGATTGATCACAAATTCTATCGCATTGACATGCTTTATATTATTTGCATACTACCAATCTTGTTAGATTGTTCAATTAATTGATCGGATTGACACGATTTGTCTGTGTTGTTCATCAAGGTGTTCTTCTAATTTGCAATTCCAATTTCGATAAAAACCACCCAAAATCTGCTCCAAATGATCTAAATTTGAAACAAAGCCTCCAAAAAATCCTCAATCACCAATTTATTTATTTTTTTAAAATAAGAATATCCTTAGTCTTCTTCACCACTATCTAAAGACAAACAATGGAGTTTTGCTATTCTTAAAGCAAATCACTAAATTAATGTTCGAACTAAAAATTCAACGCAATTTTCTTATCATCTTAAATTTAGGTGATTAGATTTATATCAACGGAAATCATAAACTTCATGCACAATAAAGGGATATGATAAAGTATTTTCAATTAAACTAATAAATGGAGTTTATTTTCCCATCTTATCCTAATTACCATCATTTGTGATATTATAAAAGTCGTTTTCTTATTTTTGTATCAGCTTATGATCTAAAGGAGTCGTACATATACCCTAGTTGTCTACATGTTCCTCAATGCTAACTCCCAAAAGAACGGGGGATTTAATAATCAACGCTCGAACGATTTTGACAATTATCAATCATTAACTTCGAATTTCTATCCTAAACAAGAATTTCAAGCTTTTTAAATTGAACTACTATAGTCTTTTTGGTGAAGAAGAAGAGTTATATAAGGAATGGTAAAATGATAAATATCAAGAACAATGCAAAAAATCATACAATGTATAAATAATAAAAAATTAATTGCAACAAAGTAAAAGACGGGGCACACAAGAGAGAATCTTATTACGTAGATTGAGGGGTGGAGAATGGGCCCCCTTACATTTAATGGGATGCTGGAAAGCACCTAATTAATAGCGCACAATTGATTCCAACGTAAGAGCTTGAGTGGGGGTATATCGGGTAAATATTTTGGACCGCGGGGGTGCTAGCAAAATTAGTTCATTTGGGTGCAATTTCGTGTAACTATTTTGCCTAAAGGGGGTAATTTGTGTGCTTTTCCCAAAAATAATTCCTTATAAATGTGTTTGTTTTAGCTTTTATAAAAATAAGTTTTTGAAAATTTGGGTTTTAAGTTTTGTAGCAAAATATTAGCTTGAGAAGATTTTACGAAAAAGCACATTTTTTTTTTTTCCATATCACGCTAATATTGCATTACTATATAAATCAGTGGAAACAAAACTTTGTGAAATTATTGAAAGACCTCCTTAAACTCTTCTTTGTTAGAAAGAAAGTATGTAGGCGTTTAGCTAGAGTAAACCAATTTTTTTCACTTTATTTGGAATTTTTGAAAATGGAGTTGCATTTGGTAACAGTTTTTGCAAAAAATATTTGGTAGTTTGAATGTACTGAAAGTGAAAAAAGGGGTTTTAGCTGTTTCGCAAATTTTGAAATTTTCCTGATCAAACGTTGATTTTCAAATAAAGTAAAAAATACGAAGAAAAAAAGGGATAATTCTCATGGCCAAACAGATCCTACGTTTGGACTACAAAAGTTACAATAAGATGTCATAAATACTAAAAGTAAATCCTAGATTGATGATATGAGTATTTGACATTCGTTGTTAATGGAAACTTGTTCTTCAGCAGCAAGAGCAGTGTTGGTCATGAAAGAGCGTTTCTCTGGAAAAAGCATCATAAGAATAAGAAAGGGAAAAAGGAACAAAATTATATTGTAGTAATGACTAATGAGCGCTGGATGCTTCTCAGGATGAGACATGTACAAGTGTTTTGAGCTGGTAATACAATAAAATGTTTTAACTTCACTTTAGGTTTTGTACCAATTGAGATACCATGCCAATTAATGAAAACAGAGAGCTACATCCAAAAACTTCTGTACAAACTTCTGATAACCATAGATAGACATAAACAGAGGATCGCTCGTACAGATTTAGGCATTATATAAAGGCGCCATCTCTTTTTTTTCTCTACGCAACCTTGTCAGAACAAACAAAAAAGCCCCCTGACACTCAGCACACACATCCTAGGTAAACAAAGTAATTTCAAAGTAAGTCGTCCTTTTTTAACCCAAGTAGATAAATTTACATCATGATTAACACTACTAGAAAATCAAGATTTTCCGATAGTTGTTGTAGTCGGAATGTAGTCGGTATATAAGGATTTCCGACGCCCTACCGACTGTTTTCAGGTCGTCGAAAAATGCATGGTCGGAAATGTTTTCCAACTATAGTAGTCGGTCAATGTAAAATTAGGTATGATCACAGAAATTTAAATATTCCGATTACAGTAATAGAATAATTATTTAATAAATGTATATATTCCGACTACGAAGGTCAGAATATTTTAAAGGGAAAAAATCAGAATTAGCCGGTCACTTACATTTTGCACCCGCCCTAGCCGTAAAATATGATTTATCTCACAATGGCCATAAAAACATACGTATAACCCCGTGCCAACAAAAAACTAAATAAAATTACTCTTCAACTTCACAATCAACAAACTAAAAGTCAGCTTCAACGTCAAACAAGACCAAAACCCACAATTTCATAAATCCCCCAAACTTTCACAATATCTCGGTCATCTAAAGCCAATATATATTACTTATACATATTATATACTGAGTATGCAGCGTATTCAGTGTATAATTGATGAATAATCGCTGCATAATTTGTGTATAATCAGTATGTATTCATTATACACGGTTTATACACTTATTATGCACTAATTATACTCTATTATCATTTGAGTTCACCTTCCCCAAATAAATATATTTTTTTTAAAAAGTCAAAATTTCTTTTCCATTCTCTTTTCTACATACATCTCTGTTACACTTCAAAAAAAAAGCACTGATCTGGGGGAAAAGTTCCAATGCAGATCTAAAAAATAGAGGAAGAATTCTCTGATGATGTTGTAACAATCTGCGACGTTGAGAAAGGGAGATAATTTTTTCGTTGTTGGCTGCCATTGAAGGACTACTGAAGATGGTAAAGGGGAGTAAAAGGAGTCTGGGACTATTTGAAGATAAGAAAGAGAAAAGGAGCGTAGCGTGTTGGCGGGGGGGGGGGTGGTGGGGAGGGGGTTAGTAAAATAGATTACTAGAGCCCGTTTGGATTGGCTATAAAGTTGCTTTATACTTTTAATTTTTTTTTGAGTGTTTTGGTGGCGAACTTAAAAAGTTTCCGAATTTTTGTCTTAAAATAAGCTCAAAAATTAATTGGGTTTGTTTGGCTTAACTTATCTAAAGCAACTTATAAGTGAAAACGAACATAAGCCAAAAAAAATAAGTTGGACTACACCAACTTTTTTTTTTTTTTGGCTTATAATGTTTCCGACTTAAGGTAACTTTTAAGCCCGTCATCCAAACAGGCTCTAGGAAGACTCGGATGGCTACTATATGTAAAGAATTAAAAAGTATGGTTATTTGAAATATTAAATATTTATTTTATTAATGTTCCGACTACTGTAGTCAGGATATTTAAATTTCTGAAAATATTATCATTTTTTTGCGCGGATTGCCCTTCTTTTGGGGTGGTCTTTAAATTTTACCCCTCATATTTGTGGTCTTTAAATTATGCCTTCGTATTCTTTGGTCTTTAATTTTTGCCCTTCGCGTTGCAACTCGAGCGTTCACGTAGAAATCGTGAGGCTGCGGGTTCGAACCCCGTAAATTAAAGCAAAAATTAAAAAAATTGCAAAGACGCAAGCTTTGGGTCGCGTGTATGCGGACCCGCATACACTTTGTTAAGGAATTACCAATGTTATGTTGGATGCGGCGTATTTCATGCTTTTGTAAGCCGGACTTGGCGTAAGTGTCGTGTCCGGCGCATAACTTTGGTAATTCCGCAACTAAAGTTTATACTGATCGGACATCTTTGTAATTGGTCAAACTTTTTAATGGACAAACTTTTAGTTTCAACCAAAAGTTTTACTAGTTATGTCTTATAGGGGAGGTTTTAGTTAAGACACGATTAAAAGTATCTTTCATAAGCATGCTTAAAAGTATATCTTATAAGGCGGAAGCTTTCTTAACGTAACTAAAAATTTGCCTTATAAGACAAAGTCTATGTCTTAAGGAAAAGTTATGCCTTAAGGAAATAGGGCATACTTTTTATGCCTTAACTAAAGATATCTGTAGATAAAGCGTAACTAGGAAAAAACTTTTCTAAGGCTTTAAAAGTTTGTCCATTAAAAGTTTGTCCATAAGTATTCTATGGGATCAAGGCATAAACTTGTGAAGGAATTATAAAATTATGCTTAACCGACATACTTATGCCAAGTACGCATTAAGGCATCGGTATGCGTGATCCGGCATAACTTGGTAATTCCTTAACGAGTGTATGCCGGGGGAGCATAGCGAAATTTAAACTCGGTCTTGCGGATTTTTTTAAATTTTTAACTGAATGGGAGTTCGAACTTGAAACCCATGGGTTTTAGCCAAAGGGCAAAATTTAAAGATTTCAAATATGAGAGGAAAAATTTAAAGACCACCCCAAAAGAAGGGCAATTAATTGCCCAAATATTATTATGAAATTTCCGACTACAGTAGTTGGAAATCTTAATTTTCTGCAAAATAATTTTTTGAATTTTCCGACTACTGTAGTCGAAATTTCCCAATCTTTTTACGGCAAATTGCTATTTTATTAGCTGCACCTGCTTGCAAACACAATACTATAGAACCTAAGAATTCAACCAAACAACTATAACGGTTAAAGCAACGACTCAAACATGAAGAAGTAGTCTAAACATTTGAAACATCCAATCAAACATCACGTTCGAAATAGTTTAAACATCCCAAACCAACAACTACATGAAACTTAAAGTCTAAAAAGTCTAAAAGTCACAATAAAAGCCAATAACCAGCAACTACAATCTAATTGTCATCGGAAGTTTCACACTTTTGCTTCAGCTCTGCAATTCGGCTTTGCATCGCTTCCATTTCTTCCGTATTTTGCGAAGTAGAAGCATTAGACAACAACGGCGAAGGACTAGATGAGGAACGCAGAACTCCAAGCCCGTAGACTCTACCTTTGCTGGGACCACCTGCCACCTGTGTCCACATTGAAGTCATATCCGCAGGCGATGGTCGGAATGCGGTACCATCCTCTGAAGCAGGCTGGGTCTGACGTCAATCTTCCAAACCTTTTTGAAATCCTTCCTGAAGTAATATAAATACATTTTCTTATATTACTTACACTAAAGGCAATGAAGGCTGGAGAAATTAAATGTGTTTCTTGTGTTTGACAAAAGAAATATCAAGTAGAAGAGCTAAAAATAAGCAACATGCATTTTTAAAATATACCAGTAGATAAATAAATAAATAAATAAATAAGTAGCATTACACATTACATAAACACAACTACAATTCAATCAATTCAAATAGCATTTATTATAGTCCTATATTTTCAGGAATAGACTAACGGATTGAGCGTCGTTCTAGATACAAATCAGGACAGTATAACCGTGACCAGAGCACTTAGCGAAGCCAACACAGTATGCAATTTAATTTCAAAATGCTTTTGCATTCTTATATGTGACACTGTTAAAAGTCTACGTAATCTAAATGGTCATTGGTTTCAAGATTGGGACCAAAGGGAAGAATCGCATGTAAAGGCCAAGAAGAAAACACAAAAATAGAAACCAGGCTGGAAACATTGGAGGCTCAACTTGACAGCTTGGAACATAGATTGGGAAAGGACATTTAGGTTCTTGATTAGATCGAGAGCTCTCTCTTAATATCTTCTCCTGCTAATTTGTAGTATAATCCTTCAGTCATGTACTTTGCATTTCTTCAAAGTTACAAAATTGTGTATATACAATATGTAGTTCAACTATACAATTTATGATGTAGTAGATTCCTCCATTTATTCATAGGTTTCAGCACACACAGTAGCCCACAAATTATGTTTTAAACGTCTGATCACTCACACTAATGCATGGTTCTAATACAATTATAGCCACTGCAAAATTAGCACAAATCTAAGATTAGCTTAGCTAGCTTATTCAGGAAGTCAAATCCCATCTTGATATTCCAACAAAATCTGCAAACCCAATTTCAAAAAACCACATTAGAAGTTTACACCCCCATAAAACTTTTCTTACTATATTGTGAACAACGGAAGCAAAGGGATGAACTTCGAGGATATATGCGCATTCGAACAGGGTAAGAGACAACAGAGAAGGCCAATGATCAAAGCAAGCTAGAAAATATGAAACTTGATGGAGAAAATGAAGATTCAGAACATTTGAGCAGAGCAAGATAAATGGGAAAGTGAAGAGATAATGAGTTGGATGTTCAACTACACAGTGAAAGGACATGTTGATGAGGTTATTCTGTCAAAAGTCAATTATGCCCTCAAAATAAAATTAAACACCATGAAGCAGCCATGTCGATCTTGAGTCTCAACTGGCTCTTCTATAACAGTAAAAAATAATATTAAAAAATAATAGATACTAACATGAAGTGATTAGTTAATATCACTTAGTTAAGACAGGCGGAATAGTTGTACCTGTTTGATTTTGTTAAAGGATTGATCTTTTGAATTTGTAAAATATAGTAGGAGGGTTAAAGAGAAGAGGGGAATTTCAGTTCTTCTTTCCAGAATCTGTGCATATAAGTGTGCATTCCTATTTTCTGAAAGGAAGTGTTGTAATTTTTTTTTTTTTTTTTTTTTTTTTGAAACCGGTAAAGTTTTGTAATCATTTTTTAGTGGTTAAGTGTTTATGAGTCGAGTAGTAGCCTAATGCCCCAAAGTTTAATTTCAAATTAAGTTCAAAATCTTACATATGTCTCCTTAGCACGTGGCTCAACCAACCTTCACTTGTACCGTCCTCCTCCTTCTAATGTGTCTCCTCGAAGACCTCAAAAAGAGGCACAGCCTCTCCCCCGTTTAACTTTCGCTGCAAAATTAAGAGTTGGATAAAAGTTTAATCGTATTTAGATAATTTAAATGAAGGAAAATTAATTGGCTAAATTACCAATCTTCGTTGGTGGCCTGCGAAACTCATGGAACCTCCGGTGTGCAACGAACCACCCTTTTGAGGTTTCGGGCATTATACAAGTGTTCATTAATCCGCAAAGATACTTTCTTCTTGAAATGGCATTTATTTCATTTTCATAACAAGGCTTCCATGTACACTTTGTCTGCAAAATACTAATATCATTAGAAGAAAACACATTTTTTAAAAACTTATATCATTAAGACCTTCGTCATAGACAAATTAATGTTACAGCTTCCTCCCCGGAATGGGCCAAAGGACAACAGAAAAGCAAGTTCATGAAGCATGAATGTTAAAAGGAATTCTTAAAACTGACAAACAGCAGGCTGCAACAATTGAAAAATTATGTGCAATATCAATTATTCTATCAGAAAGTGGATTTTCGTTTCTTTTAAGAAACCATATTCAGTGATGGCTCCAACTAAAAAAAGCAAAAGGAGCATATCTAAACTTTCTGATTTTTAGATAACATGAGAAAACCATTTTTTTTAAAACATCCACTGTGTTTTCCCTCTGGAGTAAAATCATAAATCCACAACATGCCAAATTCATGCATTTAAAAGCACTGAATCAAGTATTACATAAATACACTCTGTCTGCCATGTACCTTAAACTGAGTCCACATTAGCATTCTAACATCGTATGGAAAGTCCTTGTATCCACCCCAAGCATCACGGAAAAATGGTTCAAATGATGCTATAATCATATTCCCGGCATATGAGGGAATGAACCTGCATTAAAATTAAACCATCTTAATTTTTGTACTTTCAACGAATTAAGGAAAATCATAAGGATTACTTACCCTTCACCAGACACTTCATCTTCACCGTTTCAACAATAAACGGGGATATAGGTTTGATATAAACATGTCCATGTATAAATATAAAGCTAAGAACTTCCAGTGCATTTCTTAATTAACCAACTTAAATTGAAAGAACCTCCATCTACCTTTAAGTTTTCAAACTTTTAGTCTATTCTTCCAGTTAAATGAGGTTTCATCAGAATAGCTAATAGCTGCAAGGAAATGGGTGCTAATTTATGTAGGCTGAGTTAATCCTTTTACGAAGCAAAAGGGTTTCCTAAAGTAACTGTCTTATTCCAGCTCTGCTTCAGCAACAGCGCCTATTGAGTATTGAACTGAGACAGAGAGAAAACCAGTATACATCCTTCACAACTTATGTCATTAAATCAAATTGAAGGTCAATAGGCTAAGAGTTATATTCTCTTATATTTTGGACAGAATACTACTAAGACTAAAAGAGTGTATTCAACATGTAGATATTCATTCTCAGCTAGTCCTAATTTCAACCTAATGTCTTGACAAAGAATTCAATAACAAGAGTTCTAAAGTTACAACAAGTTCTACTAACAACTTTTAGCGAATTCAATAGGCTAAGAGTTTAATTTCATCAAGCAATGAGTCGATGTTTAATCCTATAGGCATGATTTCTACTAATTACTTTTAGCGAAAAGCTTGAAAGTTTTTACTTGTAAAACAGAACCATGTTCTTATCCTTTACACAATACCTAAGATGAGGTAAAATTGATAAATTAAACTTATATTCATGAGCCATGTGGATTAAACACATTTTCGCCTTAAAGATTTGAAGAACAAAAATATAGATGTGTTTATTTAAAAGCTGTAACATCTTATGAGTATGCTATCTAAATGCAAATTGAATATGTATTGAGATACACACCCCATATTCATGCTCTACAAACAAACAGAACATATTGATCCACTAATTAAAATATTAATTATTGGATTAAAAACTCAGACCACATGACATAAAAGCATAATCTTAAGAAGCCATAAAGTTATCTCATAAAGATAAAACATACGAGATGAAACCCTAGCAGTATTTCCAAAACAGATCATAAATGAATTGATTTCGCTCACAGTAGGTGAAGCAAAGCAGTATTTAAATGAATCGCTTCACTCTCACCTGATTGACCACAAAAGACACTCACATACAAATAAGCTACCACCATTAGTTAATTGCTCGAAAACAATAAGGAGCACTACAGGTTTATTTAACAATTTCAAGGACCATGTATCTAGGGTATCACAATGCAATAAGAACTGCAGAGTTCATTTGAAGAAGCAAAATCTAGGGCATTACAAAACTCATTACTGTACTAATAAACTCGATAAAAATGAATTCAACCAAAACAAGTCGAATCAAATATAGGATTAATTCATAGAATCTAAAGAGATCAACGTGATTCACAACTATCAAAGAAAAAACGAAGCAAAATACCAGAGATGATGACTACGGTAATGAGTTTACAGTAAAATCAGAAACACAATAGCAGTTTTCAGTTATTTGAAGCAAATAAATGAAGTGAAAATTGAGCGGATAATTAAATATAGCTAAAAACCATCAATTTTAGGGAGAAATTAGAATTATGAAATGCAGCTAAAATCTTAGGTAGAATTATCAAATATACCGAAGAGAAAGTAAAACCAAGCTCTAACAATTAAACGAACCATCAATTTGCTCGGAGAGGAAGTGAAACTCTTATTAGAGTGTGGAGAGGAGAAATGTTTTAAAGACCTAACAGTGCTCCGAATGTTTTAAAGAGATAACCTTTTTAATTATTTTTAACTTCCCGACTACTGCTGTTGGGATAATAAATATAATTTTAACTATTTTTTTACATATATATTCCGACTACGACTATCAGAATATTAATAATATTTTTAATTAATTATTTTTCAAAATATTTCGACTACAGTAGTCAGATAGTCATCGTATTTTTAATTAAATTTTTAAAGGTGTTCCAACTACAGTTGTCGGGATGTTTGGTCAAAATTATGTTGACTATTTTTATATGACTCGTCCGACTACGGTAGTCGGAATATTTCATTCCTGAAATTTCCTGCCAGACATTACATTGCAGTGGTCGGAAGTGGTGTTGGATAAATATTTTCAAAAAAAAAAAAAAAACATAAAAATTGAATTATCCGACTACAGTAGTCGGAAAATTGCGACTGATTTTTTGTAGTCAGAATTGGTAGTCGGAGAAAGACAATTTTCTGGTAGTGTAATCTATAGTTACAAACTTACAATAATTCGAACACACTAGAAATACAACACAAAAAGATATCACTTAGAAGAATGAACTTAGGAACATTTCAGCTTAAGTAGCTACTGGTTAAGTCAGATTACAACTAAGTTGCAATAACTTTTTTATTTTTGTGTGTGAACACACCTGAAGAATTTTCTCCTTTCTCCCTCTCAAATGTGAGGCTCATTGTTTATGGATATAACTTGTAACTTGGTTTAATAACATTATGCTGAAGGCAGCAGGACTCCTTAATCAGTAACAGACACATTAGATAATCAGAGGCTAATCTAGTTTATACTCAAAGAGAGCACCCGGTATGGGGAATAAGTCTCGTGTGTTTCCTTTACACAGCGAGAACTTATAACTCTCTATACATTTTTTTCTTTCTTTTCACAGATTCTTTGTAAATAAATTTTTCATGAAGGATTTATATAAAGGCAAACCTAGGCGTATACTCATTTCAATAACTGATATCGGTTAGCTGGGAAGGAACAAACAGAAAAATATTCATGATTTTTCAAAAACCTAAGCTATTCTATAGAGAATGTGGAGGTGTTAAAGCAAAAAAGAGAAACAAAAAGGTTAGTAGGATGTAGATACCTCTATCGCATTACCTGGATACCCTGATAAGACCGCTATCCATAGTATCAAAACAAAGAGCCATGGGGTTGACCCCTGGTTTGATATCTCTAGAGCTTCTTGAAAAAGTACTAAACTAAAAGAAAATATGGAGCAAACTCAATAGAGTAATTAAGATCACAAGCGTATGTATGGTCAATGTAGTGTGGAAGCATATCTTAGAGCATTTGGCTGGTTCTTGCTATTCAGAAACATGATAGAGTTGCTGAGACAAGGCTGTGAGATTTGAGGGAACGTTTTCTCACATGAGTCCCACGTGCACAGATGACAATGTTAAATAATAGACAATTGTTAGGAAGGGACCAAGACTGCACTAATATTCAAATATGAAGGAGTATTAGTGATCTACGCAAGAAAAAGACAGATGATTCTGAATCTGTTTTAACTTCACTTTAGGTTTTGTACCAATGGAGATAGATGCCCTGTCAATTCAAATTAAAACAGGGAGCTACGTCTAAAAACTTTCGTATAAATATGTGGTAACCATGGATAGGCATAAAGAAAGGCTCGTTTGTACGATATAGGCATTTTACAAAGGCACCATCCTCTCTTTTTTTCTACAATCTTTCTGAACAAGCAAGAACGCCTCCAGGACTCAGTAAATAAACCATAGGTAAAGTAACTTCAAATTATGTAAACATAGTAAGTTTGTCCCTTTTTAACCCAAGCAGATAACTTTATATCTTGGTTAATCAATGGTTACAATAATTCGAGGACACCAGAAATACAACACAGAAGAATATCATTTAAAAGAACGAACATAAAAAACCTTTGATTTAAGGTAGCTACCCGTTAAGTCAGCTAAAAACTAAGTTCCAAAACAAATTAAAAAGTACCTGTTAATCTTCAGGAGTAGCTGCATTAGAACAATGAGGTTGCAACTAAGTTCTAAAAAATCTCTTTACAAAGTCGGAAAAGTTCTCATGAGTAATAGCACTTTAGCGTTTCCACAAGTAATGTCTTGCCAAAATCGAATTGGTGCTATGATTTTTTAACAGATTTGATGAAATTACAGCATTAGATTTACGAAGTTCTTTTCCCATATGTTAAATCGGGGAAAAGAAGAGTAACAACAACATACCCAGTCGAATCCCACAATGTGGGGTCTAGGGAGCAAACCTTACCCCCACCTTGGAAGGTAGAGACGCAGTTTCTGAGAGACCATCGGCTCAAAACGAAAAAAAAAAAAAAAAAAGAGTGAATGATACGCATAAACAAATCAAAGAATGCAGAAATGAGAAAATAAGAGCAAGAAAAGAAGAAAGTGAAGAAACAGCAATGAGACAAGACTCAAGACATATAAGCAAGATAAAGAGACTCCTACTAGGGGAAAAGAAGAGTGTTGAAGGCAAAACAAAAAAAAAACAAAAAAAAAGAGTTACTTTTGTCACATATTTGGTGAATTCTGACTTCTACTGTTTACTACTCCGCCAGATCAAAAAAGAAGTCCGATGAAATTTTTTAACTGGATCAAAAAAGATCCACTTAAAAAATCACGAAAGAATTAACTTTATTTTTCCATATTTATTTTATTAAGCATCATATGATCAAATCCTAACGCTTATTTAATTAGGATGATTTAATCAAATTACCTATTTTGTTATGGGGTTATATTTTCAAGGAGTGTACAAATGTTTAAGTGGACTCTTTTTTTGATCCGGAGGGAGTAATGGATTTGTGATTAATGAGATGCTTCGACAAATCCATATAGCTCAGCCGAACAAAACAGTGAATAGCTTAACCAATTCGGTATAAAGCTGACCCGGCGAGTACTTTTTCAAGCTTGTTGGCATATTCAACAATAGGGAAAAACAAAAAGATGGTGAAAATTTCAATACTTTCAAGTAGATTTAAACATGGTTTCCCCAAAATTTCTTCCATCCTAATGCTGATTAAAAGCAAAAGAGAAGGATGAAGTAAAAGAAGAAATGAACTGGTGGAGTAGTAATGACGGAAGTGCCCTCGATGAAGCAGCCATGTTCACCCTATCGCCTCTTGTATATTTTGGTAGTAGATAAGCAAAGTAATACTCTCCTCTCATACGGTTTTCTGTCATTGATTAATTCTCTCCGATTAAAAAAAACTATCCAGTTAGCCACATGCACACGAAAATACTAATTAAGTTAGGTAAAAATAGATAATTTAACTAAATTATCTGTAATTAAATAGATTGGAATTTGGCCACTTAACTCTTAATAAGAATAAATTGAAAATAAGATTTAATTCTTTCTTTTGATAAGTGTATACTTTTTTTGAATCTAAAAATTAAATGCTAAGAATTACTAAATGATACAGTAGGTTTTAATCTAGCAATGTTGTGAACAATATTTGCTAACAATAGCGCATAGCTTTGGCCAACATGAGTAGTAATAATGATGGCGTATTTAATTTTTCATGTCGACCACCATTTAAGAATGTTAAATGATTAAATTACTAAAAAGGGTTTTAAGGTTATGAGTCAAAACTTTTTTTCATAAGCGATGTCACCATTTAAAGTAATGAGCAAATGATTAAATTACTAAAAAGGGTTTTAAGGTTATGAGTCAAAACTTTCTAAAGCGATGTCACCATTTAAAGTAATGAGCAAATGATTAAATTACTAAAAAGGGTTTTAAGATTATGAGTCAAAACTTTCTAACCAATTGTGGCCCGGGGCTTTAAGTACTAGTTCCTTTTTTATTAAATGAAAGTGTCAGAGAACAAAAAATGTAAATGGAAATGTAAGAGAACAAAAAATGAAGCTGAGCAGGTTCGAACTCGCGACCTTCTCACATAGAAGTTGATGCGCTAACCCCTAGGCCAATGCACTGTAATGTATAGAGGCACTGTCCTTTATGATTTCTACTTCTATTTTCGTTTTATTAATTATGTATATATGTATGTCTAGTAACAAAAATCGACGAAGCAGTGTCACATGACACCCTCAGGTCAAGGTAAATCCGCCCCTGTGAGTAGGCTCACTTTGGCACAAACTCCACAAATGTGATAATAGCTAAGAAAGTTCAATTAAGCTTTCGGCAGTGGTAACGAAGCTTTTGGGTCGAGCATTTTAGTGTTGGTTAATTATTTCTCTCGCATGATGCCACGTGGCTTCTCCCGTTATATACGCAATTTTGTACTTAGGGGCTAAAATAGCCAAAATGTATAATGTGATTTGCCACAATAAACAAACAAAGTAGAAAAGATATCCAACTTTTTCGTATTATTAATCATTAGTTTTCCCCTTACCATTACTCAATAAATTGTAGAGGGGGATTAATGTGATGAAAAGGAGAGTAGTATTATAGCTTGTTTGGCCAAGCTTCTAAAATTAACTTATTTTGAAAAGTGTTTTTCGAAAAAGTACTTTTGGCAAAAAACAGTTTGTGTTTGACCAATTCATTTTAAAAGCACTTTTGAGCAGCAATTAATATTTGGCCAAACTTTAAAAAAGTGTTTATAAGTGTATTTTTCTCAAAAGTACTTTTCAAAAAAAATACTTTTGGGCAAAGGCTATTTTTTTAGCTTCTAAAAAACTGCTTCTGCTACTCTCTAGAAGCACTTATTTTCTCACAAAAGCTTGGTCAGCCGCCTCACCTTTTTTAAAACAAGCACTTATTAGAAATAATAAGTATTTTTTGGGGAAAAATAAGCTTGGCCAAACAAGCTATCAAATTGAGATCAAACAATAAATAAGAATAGCTTAGTTGGGAAAAAAAAATCATGATAAGTAAAATGAACCCGAGGGAGTAGATACGAGTGAAATTGAAAAGAAACAAAATTTCTCTCATGACACGGAATTCTTTCCTTCCTCCCTTTTTTTTTTTACTTTACTTGTTTTAAATTCCACTCTTTAAATGGTGGGAAAAGGTAGGATATGATATTGATGACGAGAAGGAAGATAATACGAAGTTGCCCATAAGTTGCATTGGCAGATGGTTAGGAATGTTGAAGACAAAAGGTAACATTTTCACTTTTTTATTACTTTACTAAAAAAAGTCATCAATTAATTTTGCTGAGTTTTCTCTTTTTTTCACACCTTTATTCATTCCTTTCTTCTCTATTTCACTCTTTAGTTTCTCATTCCAATACTTGAAAACGTACAATTTTATGACTTAAAATAGAAAGATCATAAGAAATTTACCAATAAAGAAGTTTGCTTTTGTACTAGTTTATAGTCTAAACAAGTCGTACAGACGCTTAGTACATGTTTCTAGACGTCGAGGGCACCTCTAAAGGATGGGGGATTTTATAGTCAACACTCGAATGATTTAATCCTCAAATAAGAATGTCAAGTTTTTAAAATTTCAAACCTCAAATGTTCTAGGTGAAGTTAAAGAGTCAGAGAAGAAACAAAAAAAATAAAAGGGTAAAATATCAAAGAAACTTACATTTGCAACTAAATAAAAGATCGGGTGACAAATTCTTGCTTTAATTTCCTTCTACTTTCCTTTTAATTCCCTCTTCATCTGTTTTCTTCCATCTTTCCACTCTTTAATTTCTTACAAATGATGGAAAAGTAGTAATAGCCCATAAAGTATGTTGTTCAGTAGTATGACAAAAAGCAAGATGATACAAAGTTGTATTGGCAGATGAAGAAAAAGGTTAATCTTTCATTCCTTCCTTTTTTACTCATTTTATTGTGTTTGGTACCAAGTTGAAAAACTCCTTCCTACTAATTTAATGCATTTTAACTGGAGCTTTGCCTCTATTTAGCCTATGATTCCTCACATTTTTCATTTGCTAGTGATATGCACAGCCCTACCAATTATGGAACTATAGAGAATACAAGTAAGAAAACCTTGAGACTTCATAACAAATTCAATCTCGTTGCCAATATTTAGAGTTATAGATAAGCTTACAAAGTCGCTAAGGAGTTTGGTCATCTAAGAAACAAAAGAAAGTCTTATTACATGTTTAACATTTATGAGGTGATGAGGTGGCATACCACAAAATTTTACTAATGACGGGTGTTTTTGGTCGTAAAATATAACTCAGGTTAAGTGATACTCCTTCCTGATAAAAAGGAGTGTCCACTTACCTATGTACACACTCTTAAGAAAATACTAAATTCTAGATAAAAATATGTAATTTGACTAAAACTATTCTTAGTTAGATAGGTATTGAAATTTGATCACATAACATTTAATAGGGGTCAATCTGAAAAAATAAGGTTAATTTTTTCTTAATTTGTGGACACTCTTTTTTATTGACATATTTCTATATTTAGAATCTATTTAACTTTATGAGATAATTTCTGTGCTTTACAACTATCTAAGGCTTATTTTGGATCACACATTTCTAAAGTCTTTCTTTTATTTCTTAAATTTCGTGTTAAGTTAAATTAAGATAATTTTTTTGGGACGGAGGAAGTGTTACTATATTAAAAGCAAAGGATAAATCCGACCCGTTTCTCTTTAATTGATTATTTGTAGAATCCGCGTGTTAACCTCTCATGCCACCGAAATCTTTCATTTGTTTTTTTCACTTTACTAATGTTGCATTCCCTTTTCATTTGTGTTTTTCCCTCTTTTAATTTTGAAAAATGGTGGTGCACGTACGATTTAATGAACAAAAGGAAGATGATACGAAGAAAATTCCCCACACTAAAATGAAAAAGGTAAAAGTAGTGCTCTGTGAATTCCCTGTTAGTCTTCAAAAATGATGAACTACATTTCCCTTTTGAACCGAAGAAAATACCCAAAACCTTCGTGAAATGAGTAAATTAATTTCTGGTGAACTTTTGAAAGCTATAGAAGAGTCTAGACTTGGTATTATTATATTTTCCAAATTGATGTGCATCCTCAATATGATGTTTAGGTTAAATCTGTATTTGGTATTGCCTAGTAATCAATGAAATGGATTGAGAACCACGAGAAATCAGTTAAGCCTTCTTGCCAATTTCAGTACTCTTTAATTTCTCACAATAATAAAGGAGGTAGGGTATGACTTGAAATAGGAAGATAACAAGAAGCTTCTCTTAAAAGGCTAGAAACAGGTGAAGTCTTGCTTTATGACTTTAGCTTTGCCTCTTTTTTGACTAATGGCCAATTAATCAAGTCTCCTTACCTGGAATAAGTGAAAAAGGCTAATCAAAGGCAACATCACTTGTCTGTTACAATTGTGCATGAAAAGAAATACTTCTTTTTGAGATATATCCGACAGAATTAGGATACTCTTGGTCCAAACTCTATAACTATATTTAAAAATTTATTTATATATATATATATATATATATATATATATATATATACCGAATTCATGTTGTATATTTGAAAGAGATTGACCTCCTTGCCTCTCTCATGGTACACTCCTCTTCCCGCCGAGCCCCCTTTCTCCTTGGTCCACATAGACAAAATGTAGGACTGATGCCAACATATATATATATATATATATATATATATATAATCAGTGGCGGATCTAGGATATTCTCTGAGGGGATTTGAAAAATAAAAATATTGTGTCTGAGGCTTGAAATTGGAACCTCAAGGTGAATTTTGAACCACCTAAATCACTGAACCAACCCCTACTCTTGTGTTTAGGGTGTTCAAATATATGTACATAAAACATATAAAATATCTCATATATGTTGTAATTTTTTATCGAGGATGTTCGGGTAAACACCCTCAATGGGTTTTAGATCCGCCCCTGCCTCCAATAATAGCTCATTTTGAATTTGTAAATGTGAAAAAGGATAATAACATTTTTGGTCCTTAAATTATTAATAAATTCTCGCTTTTTTAATCTATGTGATGCTAGTTGTAAAATTCCGTCCGTGCACCTGCCCAAACACAGGTGAAAATGTTGAAATTGATGGTTAACTCTATGAATTTTGAATTGGTAAATATAAAATAACCTTTTCGAGTGTGTGATTTTCAAATCATTTAAGCTAATATTTGCAAATTATACGTACTCCTACATATATACTATTAGCTTAAACTTAATTTAGTTATCCTTTGAAAATCATATTTTGACTCTATAAATATTTCTGGCTGTCTTAAAGATACTACTAAAATTTAAAAGTATAAATAAGTTTGTTGATATTGGAGTAATACATGGAAAATGTTTTTATGATATTAGCAATACTATGCTTGTATGTTTACACAGTAAATGACTAAATGAATTACTACTACTCCCTCTGTTTCATAATAAGTGTCATCTTAACCAAAAACACATATATTAAGAAACCAACAATGCAATGTGAAGTTTATCAAATTACCCCTATATAATAAAAATAAATTATTTTTACCTCTTGATTAAAATATGCACAAGTAGTTAAAAACTTTCGATATCGAATCCAACAATACCAAGTTATTATGTGATTTTTCCAATCATCATTTAGATGCTACTTTATTGTCCACGGGTAGAATTGGGAAAAATAGTCAATTATGTCTTCATTTTCTAAGGTAACACTTATTATGAGATAATTTTTTTGGCTAAAATGACACTTATTATGAAATGGAGGGAGTATTAAAATGATGACGCGACATACATAGCACGTGGCACCAAAAAGCTAAGTCAAGATAAATGAAAAAGTTAAAAGGGCCTCACAATCTCAGGAGTACCAGTACTAAAGCAGGCCAATACTACACTTTTAAGGCACGACAATAAGAAATTACTGAATGTGTCAAAGTCGTTGACTAAAAGGAGCAGTAAAACGAAATAAAATGTAGAAACTCAAAGGGTTTTTGCGTCAATTCACCGGCGGACCCATAGCTCCCCTCTTGGCCGCTTATATAAAGGTAGTAATACGTCTTAGCATATTCAACTCTTTTTGAAAACTACTATACAATTTTAAATAATGATTTTTATATATAGCTCTTAAGACTTTAGACAGTATTATCATAAACTTTCTTTGAATTAATTTTCATTTCCAACTTCCAACATGTCTCCAACTCTCTTATCTGCATTATTTCTTTGTCTACATTTACGAAATCACAAACTTTATTAATATACTTGACGTTGATCGAGATTTTTCGAAGCAAAGTGAGATGAGACCCAAAACAGAAGCAAAGAGCTTGTTGGGCTCTTTGGAGAGAAATCCGGCGTGATTGGGAGAGAAAGGTTGAATTAGGCACCCACTAAGTAATAAAACTCTAATTACATTTAAAACATAAAAAGTTACTGTGAGTAATGAATACACCCTCCGTTAACTCCACCAGCCATTAGTTCTGTCGTTAGATATTTTGAATAAAATAATGCCTATAACATTACTGTGAAATACGTTTATTCTAATTTTGTAAATTTTCAAAAAATTGTATTATTTTCGTCAATTGATTTAAATAATGCACCAGATGTTTAATCCTGGGTGCGTGAGAGGGGAGGTAAATGTCCCACATCGCTCACCCAATGGATGCTGTTTCCTCCTCGAAGCATTTTTATAGGTTGAGTTTAACGCCATTAACATTTTCCTCAATTATAATAATAAAGGAAAATGTGTAAACCCCTTTTCCCCGTCAATCTTTTCATTAAAAAAAATAAAAAAAAACTCGTTCAGACTTTGTATCGTAAGGTAATGGACAGTACTGTTAAACGCATAGTAAATAATAAACAAAGGTATGCGTATAAAAAGATTTGTTCTTTAGAGATTTCTTTCGTTTTTAAGTTGAACGCATTGGTTGAATTTTAATTTATGCAAGAAAGTGCATTACTTGGGATTTGGGACTATTAAATTATTTATGTTTCTTGTTTTTCCAGAAGAGGTCATTACTGGAAAAATGTGAATCACATGAGATTCGATGGGAACCAAAAATGGATTCATAACTGAGATTTTGATTCATTAATTATTGTGTATGTTGCAGTTGATTTTCCCCTTTCTCAGTTGACTTATTAATGTTTTATATATTCTGTCACATAATTAACCATGGATAGAAAATGAGATTAAACTAGCCATGAGGCCACGGGAATTCAAACGTGTGACATTTGTGTTCGAAATATCGACTTTTGTCACTATTTTCTCCTATTTTCATATGTACAGTCATACAGATAGTGTAATGAAATTTTCATTATCAATCTAGAAAACCAGTTGTAACATGCATGTTAATTACTTAGGGCATGGGTAGAGCTACAGTTTTTTACTGTGTTTAAAAATTTATTTAATATGTATAAATAATGGGTGAAAATCATTTATGCCCCCCAACTTTGCTTTAAAAATCAAACTCCCCCTCAACTTTGAACAATAGTCATTCTCCCCCCATTATTCTAACTGACTCTTACATTCTCAACTTTTGTCTTCTTCTTTTTTTACTTTTTAAAATCAAGATATTCTTCCTTTTTTTAATCTATGTAACAAATTTCCTATAAAAAATAAATATTGTCTTCTGGGTGAAAAAAAGTGAGAAATATTAATTGAGTATATAAGATAATAATGTTTTATTATGAAATAAATTAGCAGATTAATAACAATAAATTTTATTAATAACAATCAAAACTCTAATATCTATTTATAAAACTGAAAAAAACAGGTAATAATAGCTTTATAACTATATTTTAATGCAACTAATACAAAGAAAAAATACAATAGAGACAAATTCTTAAAAATTGTTTATTTATTTTTATGGACAATAGAGAATAAGAGAGACGTTAAATTCAATTACACATAGACATGCTTGAACATACACATATTTAATGCATATGTAGAAATAATTTATAAATATCACTACTATACTTTGGTAATAAAATTTTCAGTTTATATATATATATATATATATATATATATTGAGATAACAATTATAAAAAATAACATTAGAATTCGTGACAAATTCATAAAAGTATTATTCCACTTAATACGTTAATGAACTTAAATTAATTTATAAATACCTAAGTTACAAAATAAATATTACATATAATATAAAAATGTTTTATATAAATAGAGGATTGAAAATAACAAGGATGAAATAGACATTACATAGGATAAAGGGGAGAATGACTATTGTTGAAAGTTGAAAGGGAGTTTGATTTTTAAAGCAAAGTTTAGGGGTGATATATATATATATATATATATATATATATATATATATATATATATATATATATATATATCACTAGATACGGCCCGTGCGCGCACGGGCCCAATATATATTTATAATTTTATTTCTATGCAATTATAAAAAGATTGATATATTCTACAACATTTCTTGAAAGTCACATATTTAAAGATAGAAATTTTGGTAGCACGGGTTCAATAATTTGTGCCATGATTTTATTTCTTGTTTCGGTTTATATGACTTTATTTAAGAAAAAGGCTAATAGACATTTTTTAAACTACGCATTAATCAAATTTAAGCCGAGAATTTCAAAACTTATTGAATTTTTACTTCTAAATACGGAAACATCATTTGAACTACCATTCCTCTAGGCTAAAACGTAAAACTTTTTATACATATGGTGATTATGTATATTGTGTCATATAACATGGGCATAGATGCGGTATAAGATTTCTATCCTTTTTTTTTAGTTAAAAGTATGTACTAATAAATTATTTTGGCTATTATGGTGCTCCGTATATAATTAGAAACTTAAGACATTGAAAAATGCCTTTTGAGAATGTAATACCCATCTTAATTTCTTTTTAGGATATTAAACAAGATGCGCAATAAACATCCGAGTAATTTATTTTATCAGTTATAACAATATTCAATTAATTTGATTATAGAATTACAGTTGGTGAGGTAAGATATCACCCATGGAACTACAAAATGTAATCAATTGTAATAGTAACTTTTAAAAAATGAAGCTCGATAATAATATATTTAGAACTAATTTTGAAAAATTAATCCTTACCCGTGCTTTTTGAAAAATTAATCCTTACCCGTGCTTTTTGAAAAATTAATCCTTACTTGTACTTTCTCTGTCTATTGAATATTAATACTACAAGAGTACTAAAAAAGCTATGGAGATTGGAGGGAGAGATAAGTAAGAGAGCGCACATTAAAATTTAATAAATACTTTTTTTAAATTATTCAAAAATCTCGCAAATGAAATACGAGCGCGTAGTATAAATCTAATCGAATGAATCCACCATTATTAACTTAATGATATCTTAATTATATGGATATTTTCGATTTTTTAATATGAGGTCATATTTTTTTTTAATATTCTTTATTTTTTAATATGCATGTCCACATTTTTTTTAATATTACTTATTTTTTAATATGGGGTCCATATTTTTTTTAATATTGCTTGAATTTTTAATATGGGGTCCACAATTTTTTTTTATTTTTTATATTGCTTTATTTTTTTTTTTATTTTAACATGAGTTAGAGGTAGACGACGAAACCACCTCCAAACTCATGCTTTTAATATAGTAGAAATTTATCTAACTCGTGGATCTAGGATATTCTCTGAGGCGGTTCGAAAAATAAAAATGTAGTGCTTGAGGCTTGAACTTGGAACCTCAAGGTGAATTTTGAACCACTTAAACCACTGAACCAACCCTACTCTTGTGTTCAGGGTGTTCAAATATATGTACATAAAACATGTAAAAATATCTTATATATATAGTGTAATTTTTTTCGAGGGTGTTCGGTTAAACACCCTCAATGGGCTGTAGATCCGCCCCTGCCTCCAATAATAGCTCGCTTTGAATTTAGGAGGTGATGAAGTGGAATATTTTCTGTCAAATGAAATTAAAAATAAACCCAACTCTTTCTGAGAGAACTATTCATGTATTGATATAGCACTCTTAAGAAGTAAATAGAAAAAGCATGCCCCACCAATTATGAAACGATGGAGAATACAAGTACGAAAACCCTGAGACTTCATAATAAATTCAATCTCGTTGCTGATATTTAGAGTTATAGTCTTATGGATAAGCTTACAAAGTTGCTAAGGAGTTTGGCCATCTAAGAAACAAAAGAAAGTCTTATTACATGTGTAACATTTAGGAGGTGATGAGGTTGCATGTCACAAAATTTTACTAGTGAAAGGTGTTTTTGGTCGTAAAATATAACAGAGGTTAAATGACACTCCCTCCGAATCAAAAAGATCCCTCCGGATCAAAAAGAGTGTCCACTTATCTATTTACACCCTCTTAATAAAATACTAACTTCTAGATAAAAATATGTAATTTGATTAAACTATTCCTAATTAGATAAGTATTTAGATTTGATCACATAACACTTAATAGGAAAAAATATGAAAAAATAAGGTTAATTCTTTCTTAATTTGTGGACACTCTTTTTTATCCGAAGAGAGTAATGATTATTACTGTACTAAAAGCAAAGGATAAATTCGACCCGTTTCTGTTTAATTGATTAGTTAGTTGTAGAATCCGCGTGTTAAGATCCTCTCATGCCACGGAAATCTTTCATTTGTTTTTTTCACTTTACTAATTTTGCATTCCCTTTTCATTTGTGTTTTCCTCTCTTTTAATTTTGAAAAAGGGTAGCGTACGTACGTTTTAATGAACAAAAGGAAGATGTTATGAAGAAAATTCCCCACACTGAAGTGAAAAAGGTAAAAGTATTGCTCTTTATTAAGGGTCCGGAACAAAAATGATGCAAAAAAAATTTTTTTTAACCAAAATACCCCAACAAAAAAAAATGTTACCAATATATCTTTAGCGCAGATTTTACCGCGCTAAATCACTTAACGTAATCTGCCGTTAGTGCTTTAAGCGCAGAAATATCAAAGGGCGCTAAAGGGACTTTTTCGTAGCCTATAGCGCAGTATTTTATCGCGCTATAGCGGTGCCATTTTCCAAAACTTGACCTATTTACACTCTCTCTTACGTAGTTTAGCCGTATATTAATCATGCTTTGAGACTCCTAACTTCAATATTTTATATAGAACCCTACTTATATTTGTACAATTAATAAGATGCGCTCAATACATAAAGAATACGCAATACTTTGGATTGTTGTTTTAGTGGTTGAAAAGCTTTCGAAGTCCTTTTTTGTTCGAAGACTTGTAGTCATTAGCTTTACGTTATTTATCTTTTAGGGTTTCGTCTTATTTTTAAATTAATGCTTAACTTTATTTTGAACGTGTCGGCTTTTTTTTTTTTTTTTTTTATCAATTTAGGATGTGAAACTATAAATAATAATAAAAACTAAGATAATATGTATAAATATGCAAAAAATATATTATATTTACGATAAATTGTACAACACTAATGTATATACACTATCGAGGATGGGTCCCACATGTAGTATGCGGAGACTATCCCTAGGCCCAAGGCTCATGCCATCCCCACCGCCCTCGCCATCGTCTCCATCGTCCTTCTTCCTCTTAATAACCTGGACGCTCCAAGTCATGATCATCTCCTCTTCCCTCCGTGCGCCCTTGACTAGAACGTGCTTCTTCGGGATCCGTTCCCCGCCGGCACGCTCAGAACCTCAGGCTGAGCTAGGTCTGGAGACTCAACCACTTCCTCGTCTGGAGTCGCTACCTCAGGCGCCGAAGGATGAACCTAAAAAGTATATAATAATTAGTACCATTTCTTATTTATATTGAATACATTAACGTTATTTATTTAATCAAACCTGTGTGTCAACGGGCGCCTGAGTAGGCTCCTGAGATGGGTCTGTAGGCTCCTCAGATGGGGGTGGTGGTGAATATGAGGTAGTCTCCTGGACGAGATGCTGTTCGAAGTCCAAGTAAAGGTTATAAAAATTAAATAAATATTTACCTTATATTGAATAAAAGTAGTTTTAAGTAAAAAAAAAACTTACATGCGCCTCGCAGTCTCACGAGAAGACACCTCTGCCTCTAAAAGTCGACTGTAATGCTCCCGAGTGGGTCGCCATGCGGACCCGCCGGCGTCGAATCCTAAAATATCAAAATAACGAAATAATAAGTAACATACATATTTAAAATAAGTACTTTAAATAATAAAATATATATATTAAATATTGACCTTATGTTGAATAAAAGAAATTGTAATAAAAAGCTTACCTGTGGCTCAGGGTCATATGGGAAGACACCGCCGGCTCGATGGACCCATGAGAAAACGCCTGAGTGGGTGGCTCTGGTGGACCCGCTGGTGCCGAATCCTAAAATATAAAATAATAATGAGTAACATATATATATATATATATATATATATATATATATATATATTTAAATAAATAATTTAAATGAACAAATAAGCATTTTAAATACTAATAGGGATAAAAAACTCATCGAAGTCAAGAATCTCGGGTCCCTCTAAATTCCTCACAAAGCCGCTCATCGGGCCTAATGAAGCGCGTAACGCCGCTCAATCAACGTTATCACGCTCCTCCATGTATGCATTCTCGGCTCTACGTGATGACGACCCGGTATCTCGGCAAGCAAGAGCGCCGGCGTAAACGCAGCGAGTCCCAGTGTGAGTCGCCGCCACCGCCCGGAACGGCCATGGGATGGACTAGACCGTGAACGCCCTCTGGAATGGGATAGGCCTCATCCGCCTCATCTACCAGATGGTGTCCTCCACCACCAGGTCCTCTGGCAGCACCACCGCGGCCTCTACGCTCACGGCGTCCCCCGGCAGCACGGCGTCCTCTGGGCCAGCACGGCCGCCTCCTTCGGGAGCACCCGGCTCCTCCTCCCCGGCGTCGCTCGATAGTCGGCCCCTCCTCCGAATAGGCTCCTCCCCGCGCCTAATCTCGCCCGCCCGCCGGATACCATCCTCTCGCTATCCGTACCATCTCCGCCGCAAGCCCCGCAAGCTCGGTAAGGCATATGCTCTAACCCCAACATGCGTAAACGCTCGTACGGCCACCACCGCATTTGTGTTCAACGAAAAAAAAAGTTATTTTTTAAAACGTAACATTCAACGCGATTAAATAAATCTAAATACGATAAACTTACCAATGTCTCGCACGTTGCCGGCGAGTGCCGAGTATCCTACATCCCGTGGGACGCAAGCCGGGTTGCCGATCAATCGGCGTGTGATCTCGATGATACAGCCCATGTAATGCGTCGAACGGGAGTCAAATGGCCGACGACGACTAAAGTGTCCAACCCGTTCTCCCAACGCGGAGCCGAACATGCACGAAAGCCGAAAATCATCATCAACGGCACCGATCGTCTCGCCGGTAGTATCGGAGCTCATGACGGACGCGAGGGGGTATACTCCGTGTATGCCCAACCGTAAGTAAAGACACGCCCGGCACGTGCTCCTCTACGATGTCCGTGTGTGTATCAACGGACACCGCGACATCCAAACCCCCGACCTCGCCCTACGTAAGGCCGCAAACCATCTAATATAGCAAATACGGCGTCCATATATAAATAGCCGCATAACATATACATACAAATGCTGATCACCAAGTCGAAAAGACGTTTAATTAAATTATTAATGTAAATTTAAATTGTTTTACCGCATCGTCCGTCATGATCAAGTCTGGTCCCGGAACGGTAGAATCGCGCATATCCACATCCCGATCAAAACCCGCCGTCCACCTCCTCGCATAAGGCATGTCAATGTCGAGGTGATGCCTAGGTACGGCCGAAAAGGCGCATCCTCTCCCATGCCCATAGTATTGACAACGATATTAGAAAATACGATTTTTAAGTCGTCTTTTCAAGAGTTTTGTTCATTACAAGGAAGGCATACTTAAAATATTACTCGGAGAACAAAAAAAATTCACACACATCTGTGACAACTCCAATAGACGCTCGGCACGTACATCTGTAAAGATACGCCAAAACAGCCCCCCCCCCCCCCCGCCTATAGTCTCCCGAAAGGCCCGTATGCTCCAAGAAACCAAATAACGTAAGCCGACAAAGGCATTCGATTAATTCGGGAACAAGATGCCCCCCGAATATAATAAGCAGATACAAACGGCATGACGATCATCGGTCCCCGCGGGTGCCGTCATCAACCGGATCAAGACCCTCCAAAAAGTGCAGAGTGCACTAATCCAAACCCGACTCTGCCCCGACATCCGGCTCGGGGCAACGGTGCACGAAGCTGGGCGAGCCTAGTCAACTCGTCGCCCATGTCCGACCAGATGAGGCTCGTACCGAGTGTATAATGGCTCTCCATCTACCCGCAGTCCAAATAGGACCTCCACATCCCGTTGTAATCGTGGCCTCCTCGGCGAAGATGGAAGGTACGTGTCTCCTCGGCCTCCACCGCTCAACCATGGGCCGCGATGAGCGCCCAATCATACCGTACTCGACCAACGGACACGCAACGGTAGATGCCGCCCCGAAACAATATCTCCAAGACGCGAGGGTGTGGGGGTGCTCACGTAAAAGAGCCCAAGCTCTCAGTAGCCACGGGGAGAGCCTAGTAGATATCCCTATAGTACCGACCCATAATAAAGTCCGATCTACGATTGTCTTCAGAAAGACAATATCGATCTATCGAGGGTCCCGGTGAACAGAGGCCCCGCGTGAGCATCGGCCCCGGGGAACATCGGGCCTGGGGAACATTCGGATCCATGAAAGAGTCCGATCCGTACAAAACTAAATTAGTCATTATTCTCGAAATGAAAGATAAATTATATTAACTAATTAATAATTTGTAGGGAATATGTGAATTATGTAGTATTATATCTTGTGAATAATTAATATGGATATAAAAGAAATTTAATATGTGATAGTAAGGACACATATGTGATGGCAAAGACTTTTTTGAGAATCATCTTAAGTTAATTAGTTTGAGAATCGAAATTCAGCAGTAATATTTGTTTAGAACTCTATTTTGAATAGAAGAACTTTAACTATTCTTTTTTAGATAATCTTTTTTTATTTAACATATATATATATATTCACGCTTTTAAAATTATATAGATAACAATTCATAATCATTTACAACTTATCTGGATGGTTGTTACCTATTGTATTATATTATGTTGTTAATTTAAATACAATGTTTGTTTTGATTGTTACATTTTTAGATAATTTTTATGTAACGACGAAAAGGTCCTATTTTACGTAATCATTGATTTGGTCCTATACAATATGACACAATACGAAAAATGTCAAAATAATACATAACAATCATCCAATCAAAGTGTTAACAACATAATAATTCATTACCATTCAATTTCTTTCAATTCATACACAATATTTAACAACTAATAAATTCATAATTAATATTTAACAAAATAATAATTCATTAACAATTCATAAATAATTAACAAATTATCAACTCATAAACATATAACAAATTAACACTTCATAAACATTTAATAAATTAACAATGCATAAATATTTAACAAATATTGAATTAAACCAAAAAAAAAAAAATCGAACAAAGGGGCAAAAGCCACCGCAGCCCGAAAAAGAACCAAAAAAAATTGTTTTTTTTTTTTAAAACATAGCAAGGATTAAATGTTAAGCATGCTTAGAATATAATGTATATAACAAAATTATTATTATATATAAGAGGGAATGTGAGGACTTTTGTAGTCCTCACATTAATTTCCCAAATTTTTAAAAACTTTTTCATTAATTACTTTTATGTCCTAATTTTATTTATTTAAGTCAATTTTTTTGTTTTTTGTTTTTAAAGTCTACTTTTCAAAAGCTATCGAGCATTTTTGAACTTTTGTAGTCCTTACAATAATTTTCAAATTTTTTTTAAAACTTTTTAATTAATTACTTTTAGGTCCTAATCTTATTTATTTATGTCAATTTTTTTGTTTTTGTTTTTAAAGTCTACTTTTCAAAAGCTATCGAACCTCCTACCTCATTTTTCACGTTCTTTGATTTTCTGATTGGTGCTCGATATCCGCATTTGAGCCTAATTAATCCAGATAATTCGCCCGCATCGTGCCTATTCGGGGGAGCGCTTCCTCCAAAGATTTTTTTCCATATCCATGTTCGAACCCCTAATCCCTAATTAAGAGAGGAGCGGCTCCATCTCACGTACAAGTTAAATTATGTATTTGTCTTAAAAGTTCATTAACTATGTATAGATTATTTATTTAGAACTAAATAACTTTAAAATTAGGATACATAAGTTATAATGTCAAATTCTGGTTCCAAATTTGATTTGAATTAAATAATTTCATCAAAATGGAAGTTAAAATATTAAAGGAGTGGAATGAAAATTTTGCTTTATATAACTACCCACTTGTGGGACTACAATGGTATATATGGTTGTTGTTGTTGTTGTTGTACACTTGTACTAACACAAATTATATTTCTTTAGTTAAAATATACCGCTTTTTATATCTTGAGTTTGGGCCCGGGCTTAGCACGGGCCTCACATAACTAGTAATAATAAAAGTTCATAGTAAAAAACCTTAATCGAAGATTTTTTGTAGAGTTATTTAATCGAGTTCTACGCCGCTTTTCTCCAAAATTTGAACTTAGAATCTTGCTCCTCGACTTGAATATACCGAGAATCTAAACTTTCCGGACGAAATTTAATAGAAAGTGACGTTTTTGGAAGTGGGACCACCTCTTTTTTTCTCGTCAATGGCCGTTTCTTTTTTTTTTTTCCATCCGGAGGGGACAACATTTTGGAACCGATCGTTTATGTTGATGACTATAACGCAGATTTACCGCGTTATATCGTAACTTGCAAAAAAATCTTGCGCTATAGGCACACGAAAAAAAAACCTTTAGCGCAGTATTTTTTTGCGCTAAAGCACTTAACTAACCGTTAGAGAAGTTAGGTGATTTAGCGCTTGATAAAATGCGCGCTAAAGGTATATTGGTAACATTTTTTTTTGTTGGGGTATTTTGGTTAAAAAAATTTTTTTTTGCATCATTTTTGTTCCGGACCCCTTTATTAAGCACCAGAATACCCTATTATGTGAGTTTTCTCACCATATACTCAGATCTGTGAGTTCCCTGTTAGGTTTTAGCAAATTGGTAAAAGTGAAAAAGTATTGCAAGAGTCTAGACTTGGTATTATTATATTTTCCAAATTGCTGTGAATCCTCAAAATGATGTTTAGGTTAAATCTATATCTGGTGTTGCCTAGTGGTCAATGAAGTGGGTTGAGAATCACCAAATCTCAGTTACAATTCATATCTGTCCGCAGAGTTACTCAGTATGTACCTGTGCTTGGTAGTAGGTGCCCGATGCAATTAGTCAAGTTGTGCTCAAGCTGGCCCGGATACTGAGGATTATAAAAAGAAATGATATGAGTCCATGTGATGTAGGCCATCGCGGGTAAAAATTTAAAGATGGATGGATGCATTTGCGGAGGTTGAAAAAATATCAGAACATGATCTAAAATTTATGTGGCACAATTCAGATTTTGAAAGTGAAACAATTTAATTTTGACCGCGAATTCGGTCATGAAATATTTAAACTTTTTGAAATAAAATTTACATATGTGGAAACTATGCAAAAGAAAGACTTGTTTGAATCTTAAATTCAAAAGGTGCAACATAAATTGGGACAGAGAGAGTACTAAGTAAGCTTTCTTTTTCTTTGTGTTTGTTAATGGGACCCAATTGAACAAGTGAGCTGCTTGGAAACTTTATAAGAAGTTGAACCAATTCACAATAATGTATGTTGCAGAGACAGTGTGGAAAAATGTATATGACTACAAATATGTAATGCTAAGACTTCATACCAGACATTGACTTAAAATGTTGAAAACAGCTTGGACAATATCAACAATGATTAAATTAGAGTATGTTCACCATGAGAAGCTTAGTGACAAGTCTAATAGCTTTAAACAAAATGACAGATTTCTCAAAAATGTATCAATGCCTAAAATATAGTAGTAGTCCTTAGATATTGTATTTATAGAGCTCTCTATTTACAAGCTACTGCCGAACATATGCTAAAATATTCATGCAACATGTATTAAATGCCATTTAATCTCCAGATGTTATTCATTTTCTTAGCTACAACAACTTTCTAAATTGTTGTGATTTAGACAAAAGTTGTATCTCAATCTCAAATTCAATGTTTTAACTGTAATTATAAGTATTAGTATTAGTGGCGGACCCAGGATCTTAGAGAAGCGGGTTCAATATAAAATAACATTAACTAATAATAAGGATGATACCAGTAAGTAAATTTTGTCCAAAACGCCTTATTTTTGGGTTTATGTGTGTGTGTCCGGGGGGCGGGGGGGTGTGGGGTCATAATACTACCGCAAAATAGACAATTTCAAAAGATTGCGGGGCATTCCCTTTTTTTTATCCAAAAAAAATTGGGTAAGAACTTATAAGACGTTTAACAAAGACCAATTACTTTAACTAAAATGTTTACAATTATATATTTAAATTTACAATGTTATTTCAACGAAGTTTACAGTTTGTTAAACTTTTAACAAAAGAATCTATGTACCAAATAGAAATTTTTTAGACTAAAAAATTTATCTAAAACCTCGTACTTATCATTGTCAAAAATCTCTTACTTATCGATAAAGAACAAAGTTGTTAATTTACAAACAAAAGAAAACACAAATAAATAAATAATAAATAAATAAAGAGTTATAACTTAAACTAATAATTTCAATGTAACATAAATTAAATTTAAGATGAACTAACAAATTGCACTTGCATATTTCAGCTAAAAGAGCTTAAGACTTCACGTTGTAGAAAATTTTGATTTGGATCGTTTCTTTATGGATTCTATCCCAAACTCTTCGAGATGTGTTTCCGAGTATTCCTTGATCATTTCGTCCAAGAAGAGGAGTTCCTCTAATTCTATGAATTTTTATAGAAGACTTTTCTTGAATATTATTCAAAAAAAAAAAAAATCAGATTGCCTAGTATTCCTCCAATTAGTAACACAAGATTCCAGACATTTATTAACTGAGAAAAAAATTCGCCAGGGCAAAAATACTATAGATGCAAGATACAAAAGAGGAATGAATGCTTTCTTTTTTGCCATTTTTTCATCTGTGAATTGTTAATCAACCCATTCGTAAGCCCAGTTAGATTTGAGAAAAGAGATCAATTATAAAATAAAAACAAAGTAGAAAATAGATATAGAAAGTAAACCACACTAGGGAAATAGGCTAATATATAAGGCTACTAGCTCTCATTACCTTTTTTTTCTTTTAAAGGCTATTGATTAGGAATTAGCATTACGTGAACATGTGCAGTACACACGGTGACAGAACAAAAAAATGGCCAAAAATACAGAGCAGTTGCTGCAATCGGGGTTGAACTAAAGACCTTCCTTTAAATTTGAACCCACTAAGCCACTTTCCTGTGCTTAATCTTGGTTTAAGTATATGAACATTCATTAGAATTTTACCTATACTAGCAAACTATGCATGCGTGCAATTTGGCCAATATGATTAATTTAGTAATTCACTTTAGTTAATTTTTTTGGTTTGTATATTTTACAAAGGATCTTTGCGATTCTCCTTAGTGAGTCTCCATAATTTGTTTCTTTTCCTCTTATTTTCCTCATTAATTTCTCAATTGTTGCCAAAATTTATCTTATTTTGGTTGTGTCCACCTCTTTTTATATTTAGTATGTTGACAATTCAAATATCTAGATGTCAAGTTTATAATCACAAGTTTCAAAGGGTATTTTATTATATTATATACATTTTTAATTTAGAACCACAAGATTCAAAAGTCTATCTTTATTTCTTAAACTCCGTGTCTAGTCAAACTTAGATACTTAAATTGAGACAGAGGGAGTATATGCCAAATGAAGGAAATAAAAGGACAATTGTCACACTGCGTTAGATCTAATTAACAAAGAAGTTTGTAGAATAAACTCACCAAAATTAATAGCAAAACTCTAATTTAAACAGAAAACTTTTAAAAAAAAATCTCAAATTCAGTACCAACTATATGAACCACCAAACCCAAAAAGAAAAATCGGATCGAGCGAGTGAAGAGCGGAGAAGTAGAATAAAGGTCGAGAGACCACTTTGCAATAGTGAAGAAGAAAGGCATTACTCACTTTAGTTAGTCTTTATGGTTTGTATATTTTGCAAAGGAACCGCGATTCTTCGTAGTGAGTCTCCATATTTTGTTTCTTTTTCTCTCATTTTCCCCCTATTTTCTCAATTGTTGTTAAAATTTATCTTATTTTGGTTATATCCGCCTCTTTTTATATTTCGTAAGTTGACAATTCAAATATCTTACATTTCAAGTTTATAATCACAAGATTCAAAGATATTTTATTATATTATACACATTTTTAATTTAGAACCACAAGATTCAAAAGTCTAACTTTATTTCTTAAACTCCATGTCTAGTCAAACTTAGACACTTAAATTGAGATAGAGGGACTATATGTCAAATGAAGGAAATAAAAGGACAATTGAGACACCAGACATTAACTGGTGATAAGATAATAAACATTTAGATGTTATTCCCTATAAATTATACGTATTCTAAATCATTTGAAGAAAGTGTAGTCTTCTTTACCTAATATAGTATAATTATTAAGGAGATGAGATCATTATTTTTGTTTGTATAGATATATCATATGTTAATATTCATAATGAAATAATCTAAGAATTACAAAAAAATAAATACTAAGACAATTTATTAATAGCTAAAAGTTACTCATGGAAATCGAGTACAAACAATACATATTAAAGGAGTTTATGTTATATACATTGTTAGTGTAAAGAAATTTTATACTATCAAGTTTCATTTATCTATTGTAGCGTGAAATCTGTCATATTTTAAGATTACAAATTTCACTTTTTCTGAAGACTCACTTATAGATATCCTTATGTGATCTGATAATAAAAATTCTTTATTTATATTATATTACTTAAATTAAATTCTTACCTTAATTACGCATAGAAATTGTAGTATCATAATACAGTATAAATAAAACTCATCACCTTTTAACTTATGAGGTTTGACAAATTCTACTTTTAAATATATGAAAGTTGCAATTTGAAATTGCTTCTAAATGACGTGGATAGATGAATACCTTTTACGTATGATAATTTTTTTTTATAATTACAATAATTATTTTGTGCAATAATCAAATGTGCAAATAACAATTCATTCTACCCTTTGTGTGGACATTCGAATTAAAAAAAAAAAAAAAATCACGCCATAAAAAGAGAACAAAAAAGAGCAATTCTCTTACAAAAAAAAAAAAAAAAAAAAAAAAAGAGAGAGACTAACCATTAATGAATACCACACAAAACGTTGTAGTGGGGACATGTGGGGTCCATGTGCAATATGACATCACTGGGGAAGACTTGAGTTTTGTGTCAATGAAAATTTATGATCAAGCTTTGAAGCACAAGGCATAAGCAATTAATGAAGGAATTTTTCTTGAAATTACTATGATGCCCTTGTTCGTCCTGTTGGTCCTCCAACTCTCATTTCTAATATAGAATATAGAATATAGACACTTATATTGAGATAGAGAGACTATATGTCAAATGAAGGAAATAAAAGGACAATTAGAGAGATAATTTGGGACATTAACTGGTGATAAGATAATAAACATTTAGATGTTATTCCATGTAAATTATTCGTATTCGAAATCATTTGAAGAAAGTGTAGTCTTCTTTGCCTAATATAGTATAATTATTAAGGAGATGAGATCATTATTTTTGTTTGTATAGATATATCATATGTTAATTTTCATAATAAAATAATCTAAGAATTACAAAAAAATAAATACTGAGACAATTTATTAATAGCTAAAAGTTGCTCATGGAAATCGAGTACAAACAATACATATTAAAGGAGTTTATGTTATATACATTGTTAGCGTAAAGAAATTTTATACTATCAAGTTGCATTTATCTATTGTAGTGTGAAATCGTCATATTTTAAGATTACAAATTTCACTTTTTTACGAAGACTCACTTATATAGATATCCTTATGTGATCTGATACTAAAAATTCTTTATTTATATTATATTACTTAAATTAAATTCTCACCTTAATTAGGCATAGAGATTGTAGTATCATAATACAGTATAAACAAAACTCATCACCTTTTAACTTATAAGGTTTGACAAATTCTACTTTTAAATATATGAAAGTTGCAATTTGAAATTGCTTCTAAATGACGTGGATGAATGAATACCTTTTACATATGATAATTTTTTTTTATAATTACAATAATTATTTTGTGCAATAATCAAATGTGCAAATAACAATTCATTCTTCCCTTTGTGTGGACACTCGAATTAAAAAAAAAAAAAAAATCACCCCATAAAAAGAGAACAAAAAAGAGCAATTCTCTTGCCAAAAAAAAAAAAAAAGAGACTAACCATTAATGAATACTACACAAAACGTTGTAGTGGGGACATACGAAGTCCATGTGCAATATGACATCACTGGGGAAGACTTTGAAGCACAAGGCATAAGCAATTAATGAAGGAATTTTTCTTGAAATTACTATGATACCCTTGTTCGTCCTCCAACTCCCATTTCTAGTATAGTAGAGATAAAATATCAAAATTTTTCAATTAAGTGAGTTCATTTGAATCCTCTTGACACGGGTCCACCCCTATTACTAGGCTTTAGCAATATTCTTCAATAATGTCTCAGTTACTTCTTCTAAATTTTACAAGTATGATATTTATAACATCCAGTAATCAACCCAGGATAAATGTGAAAAATCCGCTAGACTTACCAAACTCACAAACAATTTATGAAGTTTAAACCTTTATAAGTTCAAACTCTAAAAACGATTCACGGAGTTCAAACTCTAAAAACGATTCATGGAGTTCAAACTGTTAAATATTCATAGAGTTTTTCCATGTTTTAATTAAGATATTTTTGTTAAAATCTTATTTCTGCATTAAAAAAATGGATAAACACAACATAATTTTAAATGTCGGTCCAAATCATATCTATTTGCCACTTTCCCAAATTACAAAGCAAAATATTCTCGAATGCCAAGGAAATCTTTCATTCCTTTTCATTAGTGTTCTTCCCTCTTTTAATTTCTCACCATGATAATGTAAACAGTAGACTACAATTTTATGACAGAGAGGAAGATGATTTCCACAAGCCAAATTCTGCTAGAATTGTGAAAAGGGGTAAAGTATTGCTCTTTGTTAAGCACCAGAACAGCCAATTATGTGAGTTTCTCACCATATACCCAGTTTCCTGTTGGTCTTTAGCAGTATTCTTCAACAATAATGAAGTATGATTCCTTTTTGAGCTTTAGAGGCGAAGAACTAGCTAGAACCTTGGTTAATCATCTCTAGAATGCTTTATAATAAGGAGGAATTCATGCTTTTAAAGATTTTGAACCGGTGGAAAGTGGAAACGGGTAAATTATTTGGTGTTATGAATTTTTGAAAGCTATGGAAGAGTCTAGATTTGGTATTATGATTATTTTCCAAATTGTTGTGTATCCTCAAAATGATGCTTAGAGGAGCTTGCTCTTATCATAAAGTGACAAAATGAATTATGTGAATTCCATTCTTCTATTATGTGGATTTACCTGAAGTTGCATAGTGGTCAATGAAGTGGGTTGAGAATCATGACATCTCAGATACAATTCCTATCTGTCCAAGCATTGGTTAACAGACCATTTAGATGGACAGAGTTGCTCGCCGCATACCACTGTTATAAGAGAAAATTGATGTGAGTCCATCAAAATCCCCATTCGCTAAATCATTTTTGAAGCACGAGAAAAAGTACAAAGATGATTTGGAGAAGCTTCAGAGATGGACGAATGCGTTTGCGAAGTCAGGGAAAATATCAGGGCATCATTTACAAAATTCAAGTATGTGTTTTTTTTGTTTCCGGGTTTCTCGTTATCAAGAGGAAAAATGACCTAACGTTTAGCTATGATTCCGCACAATTATAATCTATACTCTTACCGAACAAGGAACAAAGATCTAGGTAAACAGAGACGCATATGGTAGTCAGTTTACTAATAATTATTATTTACATTTATGGACAGACCTTGAGTATGTGCTTGTTTGATGATGTTATTAGATTTAAAAATGTAAAAAATGTTATAATTCATAATAGTTGATTTAAACTACCTTGTGACACCGGTAAAAAAAGACTACCCCTGTGACATTATTATGTGTTTGTTTTAGACATTAGTCCATGACAACTCTTTGTTTTATTTTTTATTTAATTTACTCTTGAGATTCTTTTCACTGTAATGTGGGGACGAGGCAGATTGCATCAAGAAGCTAGTTGATGACATATTTCCTAAGTCGCTTCAAGTTATTTCACCTTTCCTGGAAAGCTTAGTGGGTACGAAATCTCAGTTTGAGAAAGTAACCTCATTATGAGATATGGAATCAACTGATGTTCGATCTATTTAATCGTGGAGAGACATAATTAATCGTCTGAAGAGAATCCCTCACAATGATATTCTAGGAAAGCTTAGGCTTAGTTTTGATGGACTGGACAAAGATGAGAAGGAAATATTTCTAGATATTGCATTTCTAGATATTACAGGCTTGACTAGATATAATTTTAAATTTTATGTGGAACTAGTAACTGAGAGTCGTGGTTTTCAACTGATAGGAATAGATTACCTTATCGAAAAATCTCTGTTATCCATCGACATACATAATAGTATTGTGATGCATAATATGATAAGAGAAATGGGTGAAATGGTCATACGGGAAGAGTACGGTAACAACAGAATATGGCTTCCCAAGGAGGTTCCTGACCTTTTAAAAGGAAAGTTGGTCAGCAATATTTAACGTAAATATAATTTCATAAGCTCTTAGTTCTGTTAATTTTTTTTGTTTCATTTTTTTTTCCTTAGCAATTAAATGTATCTTTCATTCTTTACAGATAACAGAAAAGGTGGAAAGCCTATGTATCCCAAAAGGTTACAATTTTGAAGATGATCCTGTCAATTATAGCAATATTTTCAAGAGGATGCAAAGCTTACAAGTACTCATAATTGGTGATGGAACTTTTAGCTCGGAGTGCGCTATCACCTATCTTCCTTCCAGCTTGCTGTTTATTGAGTGGCAGGGGTATCCTTCAATTTCATTGCCAGAGAGCTTTGAACCATCAGAGCTCGTTGTGCTTCATTTAGAAAGAAGTCGGCTTGTCGAACTTTGGCCAATATCAAAGGTATACTTGCTCTCTCTCTCTCTCTCTCTCTCTCTCTCTCTCTCTCTCTCTCTCTCTCTAATACAGCAAAATTCCAGCTGTGTTGTTTGCTAAGTTTAATGCAGATGAATTAATCACTCCACGATTGAAATGCTACATAAAGGAAGTGCTTTGATATACACAATTAACATAAATATTTTTATTTTAGTAATCACTCACTTGAAAAGTGAAAACTTAAAACTTGCAAACCCCATCTTCGGACTTCATCCAAATCAAACATATCATCTCTCCCTCTCTCCAGCAGCTTATACTTCTTCTTTTCCCAATTAAATCTTCGAATTATTTAGGTGGAATGGAACTAGAACTACAAGTTTTTGCACGGTGTGTCCCTCTTTGTGGCTGGTCTTTAAATATTGTCTCTGTTTTTGACTTTGTTACGAAAGTAGGCTCCGTTTGTTTATTATGCAAGGCAATTGACATTTTTGCCCTTCTATACAAGCCCAGTCCTCAGTCCCTGTGCTTTTCATGATAACGTGATATAAAGTTATGTCTCTTTTCTGCTGTACTGTTGATTGTATCCTTGCTCAATTTACTTAGTACATATCGAAACTAGCTACAAAGTTTGAGCATTTATCTAGTTGTGTTTTGGGAGGAACAATAGTTGACACATGTTGCTGCTATCCCTGTCTTCAAATCAGAAACTGGAAAATGAAAAAATCGTTAGAACAGAAAATAGATGAAACAGATATTTCAGTTTCTTGTGTGTCCGTAAGGAATTATAACCCCCTCACAGTTGCCCAAGGTTATCGGATCATTTCCTTAGAACGAAAAAACATTTCTGTAATTACAGAACTCCAGCGAACTCAACAAACGGAGCAAATCACACTACTCTACGATATTTTTGTTTTGAAAACAAATGCAAGAACAGTTTTTGAGGGGAGAACTTTCAGATTTTCGGTGTCTTAATCTGAGGCAAGACCTCTGAATTTATAGACAAAGAAAGGGTGAGATAGAGAGTTGCAATCCAAAAGGTGCCTTTTATGAACACAGAAGAAATAAATAATAAAAGCGTTCTCTCCCATATCTCTTGTCTGTATATATCTTGTTTTATATTATTCCATTTGCTCTCAATTTACAACAATTACGATATTAAAGAGGTTTTATTTTCATTATTATTTTGAATGAGAAGAAATATATATTTAGATGTTAAGACAATTATGTATCTCAAATACAAAGCTGAAAAGTCTTTTCCACATTAGCTACAGCTTACATACTTTTATGATCATTCTGAAAACTTTTCCATCAATTCTGTAACAACATTCTCTTTTTTTTTTTTTTTGGTTCCACAAAATAGAATCAGATAAATATTTCTATTAGGAGTACTACTTAGCTAACCGGTATTTCATAGAAACATTATGTTTTATATTTTGTTTTTTATGGAAACAGAAATTGAGCAACTTGAAGTATTTGGATCTAGGCGAGAGCCTTGGGTTAACAAAAACCCCTAATTTTGGTGATATGCCAAACTTGGAGACACTAAATTTAAATGGGTGTGAGAATTTGGAAGAGGTCCATCCCTCTCTTGGACATTGCAGAATGCTTACTGATTTGAATTTGCATGGTTGTCACAAACTTAAGAAGCTTCCGAAATTTGTTGCCATGGAATCTCTTGAGTTTCTCTCCCTTTATAAATGCACAAGTTTAGAAGAATTTCCAGAAATCTTTGGAGATATGCGGCGTTTATCAATTCTATAGGTAGAATCCCTCTGGATAAGAAGCTTACCCCCGTCTCTCAGCGGCCATAGATGTTTGCAATTGAAAGATTGTGAAGTTCTTGAAAGTGTTCCAGATACTATTCGGAATCTTGAAAATCTCTCGATTGAAAGTTGCAATAAACCTGCAATGCTTCCAAACAGCCTCTTTGAATCACAGCAATTGGTATGGCTTCATATATGCCGATGTTCTGAATTGGTAGAGCTCCCCATATCTCTTGGAGTTCAAAAAAAGATTGCTCGGTTAATCTTAAAAGAATGTGAGAACTTAAAGAAGCTTCCAAGCTCTATTCAGATGGAATCCCTTGAAGAACTCATGATATCTAACTGCCGAAAGTTAGATACATTTCCAGAAATCAATGGAGATATGCATAGCTTAACAAGACTGACCATAACTTCTATGGGGATAAGAGAATTGCCTTCATCCATTAGGAATCTGAGGGGCCTCAAATCTCTCGCTCTGAAAGGTTGTAGAGATCTTGTAAGTCTACCAGACAACCTCTGTAATTTGAAGAATCTTACATATCTTACCCTCTGGGGCTGCAAAAAGCTAGAGAAGCTTCCAGAAAACATTGGTGATCTGCAACAGTTAAAGTTACTTGACGCAAGTGTTACTGCAATCTCCCAACCACCTCTCTTCATCACCAAGCTTGGAGAAATGCGGGGATTAAGATTCTCACATGTTTTACAACATGTGCAGCATTCCTCAAGTTTTGTTTTCCCTTAACTATCAGCTTTATCCTCCTTTGAGATCTCTTGATCTTGCTAATCTCGATATTTTGGGTGGACTTGCCGAGGATTTAGGATCTTTGACTTCTTTGGAACGTTTGGATGTTAGTCGAAGCAATATTTCTTGTTTACCAAAAGCATCAAAGAACTCTTACACCTTGTTGAGCTGCACATACATTTCTGTCAGAATCTTAATGAACTCCCAGGAGAGCTACCCCAAATTTAGAGGAGCTATATGCAGATTATCATTTGGCCTTGAAGAGCATCAAAAATCCAGTAATTAAGTGTCTTAAGTTGCGTTTGCGCTCAATATCATGGTGTGGTCATCAAAAACCCAAATACGGCATTGTCTCCACTTGCCAAGTTAATGTGTTGAAGTTGCTACAACATTTAACTAGGACATGCATCCAGGTTCTTATCTCTCCCTCACATATATGAAATGTTTAATATTCTTGTCAAGTTGATTTCTATTAAAAATGATTTCTGCTGCAGTGTGACTTCCACCAAAGGGATTCTTTTCTCATTGTTTTCCCCAAAGCCACAATTCCAGAGTTGTTCAATTATCAGTTTATAAATCAAGAAACGATCTCAATTAATCTGAACCCGTCTTGGTATACCGATAAATTCATGGGTTTTTCAATATTCTTCAGTCCTGATATTGGGTATTTGATCTTAGTAGTTACAATGGTATACAAATCTGACCGTGAAAGAAAACGTTCCACGAAGTATGACTGCCGTGTATTTTCGTCTCAGTTTTCTTCTGTCGATATGTGTTTCTTCTACATACCATTTGAAACATTGTGGCATGCTTCTGACAATAAAGAAGGGAAGAACCCAAATGATTATTGTCTTTTTGAGGTATCTACAAAGTACAACAAGGAACTATGTTGGGGAATTAGCCTGGAGTATGAGAATGAAGATACTGCAGTGACGACTGAAATTGGCTTCTCTATGGTACTTGAGCAACCAGAGCCATCACTCGCTTCTAGTTCGCGGGTGTCTGCTGAGCATGACATTGCCACAGATAGGGGACTATAATTGGAGTATGAGAATAAAGCTCCAGAATAAAGTAGCAGTGGCAACTCAAAATGAACATGAATCTCAGAATGTTGAGCTGATTAGAGTTTGTGATAGCCCATCAAGGAAAATGGGCAATGCTTTGAGAAAGAGAAAGAGAAATAGAAACAAAAAGATAAACAGAGCAGGGACAAATGAGACTAGCTGCTCTTGCACCAACAAGCACGCATGATTTTGATTAGATCATGAGAAACCTCTTCCTTTGCTGGAAAAAATGGGTCACTGAAAGGAGAATATCGAGATTAGCCTTGAAAACATCTCGAGACCTATTGCGCACATATGTATTATACCCTTAATTTCATGTTTCTTGGCTGTAGGAAGCATCTATCCAATCAGTTATTCAAAACAAAGAAGACATATTGATCAAAGCCAAGTGCGAGGAGCTATGTAAGTAGGCACTTGTTTCCTTGAGACAAGAGTGGAAGGGAATCCTCTTGCCATTAAAAGTTTGGTTACTCCATTATTTTCATTTTCTTTTTACCATTTTTTCTAGAAAGGTGCCTGATATTGCTATGATCGTTCTTCATTTTTTTGGTTGCTTTGGGCCTCTTCAATGTCTCTTTCAAGTATAGCTAAACACAACTTACGTGGTCAAGTATAGCTAAACATAACTTACCTGGTGATATCATTCTCAGGTAACAAGGCAATTCTACTTGTTTTAATTTTCCCCCTTGGATTTTGTAGTAGTATCAAGTATGGACGGTGGAATTGTTTTAAGATGATAGCCTATGCTATTATAGACAAATACATGGTTTTATCTTTAGATTCGTGCTATGTTTCTCGAGTATACTTGATCACATGAAATAATTTTATGATGCTGCAGATGGGGAATCCATTTATGGCCTAGGTACCATTGCTTGTCCTACTGCAAAGGTATCTTTAAGCAAGTTCCCGCATCAGAATTTCCAAAGTCAATAAAATTTATTCATAATAATTTGCTGAACATGACATTGCAACAGACAGGGACTACATTCGGGCTACGAGAATGAAGAGGTGGATCAAGCCGCAATGGTTTTGTTTTGTTTTGTCCTCCTTGACTGAATTTGATATTCGTAACTGCAATATATTGGGTGGACTTGCTGAGGATCTCGAATCTTTGCAATCGTTGCTATGCAGACTGTCATTTAACCAAGCAGAAGTCTCCAGATTTTTTGCATTCTCGGTGGACAACTGAAACATCAGTCCTCTGGAAATAAGAATTAAAATTGCATGTATGAATAACTGCATTGACTTCAGTTCTTCAATGGTGCCATTGTCTACTTCCACTGTGAGCTACCTTTGTAATTATATACATTTGGTGGCCGAAGTTTTTGACTGTCTTTGTTCCATGTTGGATGTAGTTCTAGTGGAACAGAACTATAGGTTTCCTTCAATTTTAGTACATCAGGGTTTCAATACAAATGTGGACATTTTGATTGACATCTGAGTTTCAAGTAAAAATTTCATGGCTTTGTTGACACATGGGTTTCATTTATGTTTTTGAATTACCTCAGCATCTTCTTTATAAAAGGTATGTCAGAGTTGGATTTTTGATCTATTTGGGGATTAGATTAATGCACGTCTCATAAATTTCCTAGGGGAGCTTCAATATATTTAGTTCTCCCTCTCACCTTTTAGCCTTCTGGGCTTCTGGAGAAAAAAACAAAAGAAGAGAGTGAATGTTTTAGATGATAAAAGCAATGGTCTGAGGTGGGCTCTTTGAAATAAGCGGTAATTTTTGCGAGTCATGTTCGTAATAAATACCGTGTGAAGTGCGTGATTGCTTAGATATCTAATGCCTTAATTATCTTATACTAGTAGATATATCCAAACAAGGGAAGGTAAATTAAAGAAACAAATTATAGGTATTTTTTTTCAAACTCTTTGCATTTCCTTTCCACATTTGGGTATGAAATGAACAGTTTTGCTGAAATTATTAGTGGTGCATGTATGACAAGAGGCTATATCAGTTATTCGTTTTTTTAAGTTACATCAAAGGAGGGAAGGAGAAAAGATAAAGGAAAAGCTATGACTCAGGCAAACCCAAGATTTAAATTTATGGGTCCAAGTAGCTATTGAATTTATTGATAGTTTTGGGGTACAGGGTTAGAAATTCAATGGATATATATTTAGTAAATTTCTTACCACCCATATCAATAGAAGTTTTAAGCCCAAACTATTAAATTCGGCTGAACCTATAACTTTTAGTGTGTATCTGCCTTAGGCTACCACTAATTGGTTTGAATCATCCCCCTCAACTGAATAAAATAGAGAGTTGATCAAATGAGTTAGCTCTCAACCCATTGTAAATTTGTTTGAAAGTGTAAAAATGAAGGGAAAAAGATTCTTTTTCTTTTAAATTAGGCCTGTTAGTTTTCTTCCTAGACTGGATCAAGGAATACTCCAGTTTTCACTTTGAACAAAACAAAACAAACTTGTTGCTATACTATTTTAAAAATTTGTGTTATATAGAATGACAATAACATTCGATACCATGCTTTTACATTTTTTGATACGTTGTTTTAATCTACTTTCTTCTTGAAATTGCAATTGTCTTGTTTTAATCTACTTTCTTCTTGAAATTGCAATTGTCTCATAAGTTGTACTAATTCCACACATAAACATGCACTCGTAAATTGCATAGTGTGGATTGGACCCAGTCAAATAGAGGTAGCCTTGCCTTGATCTCGAAAGGCAAAATTGACTTGAGCACTGTTTGGTGAAGATCGAGGATTATTTTTCACGTTTTTCTAAAAGAAACTAGACGGCGTATGCCCGTGCTGCCCAACATTTTAAATTATAGTATATTTATATATATGTAGTTGTATTAGGATAGTGATAATATATATATTTATTATTTTTTATCAAATTTTGATTTGGATAATTCTAATTCAAATTATTAAATTAATTTTACATGTTTAAAACGAAATAAAGTAGAAATTTGATTTTCTATTTAACTGAAGAAATACTATTTTTTTTATTTTTGGTAAATATTTTTGGTTTAGCTCATTTTACTTTTCATATTGTCTTTTGCATGGTTTTTTAAGCAAACGTCAATTAAAATAAATTCTATCTTATTTTAAAATATAACTATTTTAAGTATATTTATTTTAGTAAACATAACAAATAAATGACATGGCGAAATAACAAATACAACAGTTCAATATTTAGATTAGATCTCAGGCTAATATAAAAAAAAAAGTATGATTTGGCTACTTAACCTTTTGAAGAAAAAAATAATATATGGGTCCATAGTTTTTGTTGACAATAATTTCATTTGCTCCTACTAACGGGGCCGATACGTACGTAAAGAATGTCCATCATTATTGACTTAATGGGGTACTTTGAAAATTAAACGAATACTGTTTGATTTTTTAATATGGGATGTACTTTTTTTTTTTTTTTTTTACATTATTACTTTACACTGTTTTTATGCGCGTGCACGCGACACACACACACACACACATATATATATGTTCAAAACACAATTAATATATATACATTAATACTTTTTAAATGAGAAGGCTTCTTTAAAAGGAAACTATTTTCCTCTCTTTGAGATAAAACAATAGAATATTTAAGATCACTTGATACTTTCGCCTTTTAATTCGATTAATATAAAGGTGTAAAATACTTATTATTTTTTTTCAAATTTTGATTTGGATGATTCTGATTCAAATTATTAAATTAATTTTACATGTTTAAAATGAAACAACGTATAAATTTGATTTTCTATTTAAACGAAGAACTACTACTTTTTTAATTTTTGGTAAATATTCTCCATTTAAATTTCATTTTACTTGTCATGTTGTATTTTACATGGTTTTTTAGGGTAACGTCAATTGGAATTATAATTTTACTAATTTACCTTATTCATTATTTGATCTCCATTTGATATTATTTTTTTCTTTTACGACATTAACCTCTTTTCACATTTATTAGAGTAAGAATAAAAATGAAAAAGTAATTAAATTCTATCTTATTTTAAAATATAAATATTTTAAGTATATTTATTTTAGTAAACATAACAAATAAATGACATGGTGAATAAAGAAATACAACAGCTCAATATCTAGATTAGATTTTTGCGCTAATATAAAAAAATAAAGAAAATTGTATGGTTTGGCTACTTAACCTTTTGAAGAAAAGCAATAACATGGGATCCATATTTTTTGCTGTACAATAATTTCATTTGCTTCCACTAATGGGTTGATACGCATGTGACAATAAATCCATCATTATTCACTTAATGAGATACTTTGGAAATTATATGAATATTGTTTGATTTTTTAATATGGGATGCACTTTTTTTTTATTGTTTTTTTAATATGGATCCACTTTTTTTTTTTTTTTTTTTTAAATTGCTTGGTGTTTATGGGATGCACTTTTTTTTTTTGACATTATTTATTTTTTTAATATGGGATCCACTTTTTTTTTTTTTTTATAAAAAAATTGCTTGGTGTTTAGTATGGGGCCCACCTTTTTTTTTTTTTTTTTTTTTTTTTTTTTTTTATTTTAATTTTTGGGGTGGACGGACGGCAATCCACCCGTGCTTCTATATAGTTAGAATATAATAACTTATCGATGTCACATCATTTGCCATTTTCTTGAAGGAATTCCACATCAGAGTGCCACATCTTTGTTGAAGTATATAAATTAAAGTGACTGTAATTATGTTGGATGCAAAATTAGTAGTGAACCACGTTAGTAAAACAACTGATATCTAAAATTTAATGGTTCTAGATTATCTAAGTAGTTAGAAGTGGTGCACCAGCACCTATATTCTCTTTGTTGAGTCACAGTTGTTATTGCTTAACTTTTGATTTGGTTGCGCTTTTCTGTTGTAATTACCTACGTGTGGCACATTATATTAGAGCATTATATAAGCACATTATGTTAGAGCTTTTGCGATTTGCTGTTATCATGTCCACCTTTCTCGAGATGTCATATTGTTGAATCGAATGATACTTCAAAAAAGAGCAAATATTCGCGTTAGATATTTCGTCGAAAAATGGATTACAGTCTACTCGATTACGCCGGTGGAATAGATTGCGAAAAATGGATGACCTTCATTCGCTGATTCAATAAAAACTTATCCAAAAATCATTTTTTTTCCCAAATCAATCAACTGACCAAATTTTATGTTAGAGAATCACGTAGGTAATTACAACACAAAAGCCAAATCAAAAGCTAAGCACATTATATGAGAGCTTTTGCGATTTGCTCTTATCATGTCCACTTTTCTCGAGATGTCATATTGTTGAATTGAATGATACTTCAAAAATTGAAGGCCGGAATTCGATGCATATTCCTGTTAGATATTTCGCCGAAAATGGATTACAGTGCACTTGATTACACCGGTGGAATAGATTGCAAAAAAGGAGGACCTTCATTTGCCGACTCAATAAAAACTTGTCCCAAAATCAATTTTTTTTTCCCAAATCAATCAACTGACCAAATTTTATGTTAGAGAATCAACATCACCTGTTTCATCACCGTCAGAAGTATTGCAGTAATCGAAATTGATGTGAATCTCGACAAGAAATCACGGAATAAACGAAATCACGAAACAATGTGGAAGGAGAGCAAAATTAGGGCGGAAATTGAGAATTTTATTACTCAATCAATTCGTTGCAATTACAAGAACAACTGAACGAATGAGAAAAGCCTAATTAATCCTCATGTAAGGGATTCCCTGAAATGAAGAAGAAGAAGATAGGATCGAAGATAGAATGAAGACTAGTGACTGCACAGTTGATCACCTCCATTAACGCCATGAACACCTTAAAACTCTTTGGTGCTAAAATAAACCAAGTTGACACTAAAATGACCCATTCACTACATCACAATGGTCCAATTTTACCAAAACCCTTTTTTTGGGAAATTTTCAAAAATATACAGCCCAACATGAAATATTACGCCACGTAGCCCAATATGCAATGTTATACGAAAATATACAACATTATACCTGGGAAAGCATTATACATAATGTATCAACCTTGTATAAAGTGTGTGAAAGATATTTATACACAAATACGGGCTAAACTAAGTAACAAACTCAAAATATGGGCTACGTAACGTAAGTATTTTCTCCCAGTAGACATAGAGCGTAATTTTTCCCTTTTTTCTTTCTGTTTTAGAACCCAAATTGTTGCCCTCTTTCTCGCCCATTACAACCAACCTCTAACACCATTCTCAATGCAATTGCCACCACATAGCCATTGCTGTCTCGCTTTCTATGAATCAATCAATTTCTAAAATATCAATAGGTTTTGTGAATTAAAGAAAAAGTATTGAGTTTTTTACCAAAATCATCCCTCTTGTTTTTCTTTTATTTCTTAATTAATAAAAATAGAGACGAGTGAGAGGGAAAAGAAACGTGATTATGGGTGTGTTCGGTACGGAGGAAAACATTTAATTAATAAAGATAGAGACGAGTGAGAGGGAAAAGAAACATGATTATGGGTGTGTTCGGTACGGAAGAAAACATTTTTTAAAAAATGTGTTTTAATTTTCTCATGTTCGTTTGGTCAAATTTTTTGGAAAATATTTTCTTTAGAAAAAACAAGTTCCTTAAAAAATTAGAAATGACTTCCCTAACTAAAGTTAAGTAAAAAAAGTCCACGTGATATTTCACCAACTACCCTACCACCACCACCCGTCCAACACCCCCACCCCAACCCCTCCAAAAAAATAAAATTTAAAAAGAAAGTTTTATATTCTTTTCTTTATGGGTTTTCCCCACCCCATCCCCTCGCCCTTCCAATTTTTTTTTCCTTAATAAAAGTTTTAAAAAGTTTTGTTTTTGGGTTTTTTACACAACCCACCTTAAGAAAAGTTTTGAAAAGTATTATCTTTTTGTTTTCTACGACACCCCATCCCGCCCCCAACACCCAACCAACCACCAAAAAAAATTTCACCAACCACCCTACCACCACCAACGCACACCCCCACCCACCACCCTCCAACACCCCACCCCCACGCACTCCCCCCCCTCCCCGTCCAATTTTCTCTTTTTCTTTTTTGATTTTCTACACACCCCCCCTCGTCCGCACCCCCTACCCCTTCCCAAATTTTCTACTTCATATTTAATTTTACCTTTATAAGGAATTTATTAAAATAAAAAGTATGCGTAGTTAAATTGGTGTGTGGTGGTGTGCGGGGTGGGTACTGGGTAAGAAAAAATTTCCCATTTTTTATAAACTTTTTATAAAAGTAAAATAAAATATACTGTATGAAATAGAAAATTTGGGAGGGGTGAGTGGGTGGGAGGGTTGGATGGAGCGGTGGTGTGAAGTTGTGACTTGTGGTGGTTGGTGGTGTGGGGTAGGGGTGGGTGGTGGGGGTGGGTGTGGGGGTTGGTATGGTATGGGGTGTAGTTGGTGGGGCTTGGGTGGGTATTTTCCTGAAAATATTTTTTACTAACCAACCGAACATGAAAAAATAAGTAAGAAATTCACTTATTTTTCAAAACACATTTTCCTCCATACCGAACACACCCTATGACTAGGAAAATCTCTCATTCCTTCCTTTTCCTTTACAGTTGATTCCCTTTTCCGCTGTTTTCTTTCCTCTTTCCGCTCTTTAAATTTCTCAGAAATGTTGGAAAAGGTTGGGTGCAATATTGATTACAAGAAAGAAGACGATATGAAGTTGTCATAAGTTGCATTGGCAGATAGCTGGCAGTGCTTAAGAAAAAGGTAAAGTTTTCAGTCTTTATTACTTTTACTCTTTAATAAGTCACCAATTAATTTTATTGAGTTTTCTTCTTTATACTGAAAAAGATAGCTAGGTACAATTTTATGATTTGAAATATGAAGTTGATAAGAAGTTTCCAATAAAGACTATATTTTAATAGTGAAAAAGGTAAATTCCTTACTCTAACCTAACTCGTCCATGTATTAACTTTTTAGATTTTTTTTTAGCAGTACAGTAGTAGTAGTAGTAGTAGTAAATTTGACACTCCTAAAATGGTTTTACATATTAATGTTGTGTAGTTTGTTACAACAAAGTAAGACGTAGCATGTTAAGTAGGAAAATAAGAATTGTGAGGTTGGTCCATGCCATTTCAGGTTCAATTCCCTGTCAAGAAAAAAGACAGAAGGGAACAAAAGAAAGAAAGTGGAAAATAAAGTTGTTGTGACTTTCAAGAGTTGGACCCCATCCATAATATTAATAATGTTGCAGAGACTAACCATAAGACAATAAAGATATTACAACAAAATTGCTTAAGTAGTACTCCCTCCGGATAAAAAAAAGTATCCACTTAACCTTTTTTTTGAGTAAAAAAAAGTGTCAACTTATCAAATCAAGAAAGAATTAACCTTGTTTTTTCATATTTGCCCCTATTAAGTGTTATATGATCAAATCTTAATGCCTATTTAATTAGGGGTAGTTTAATCAAATTAACTATTTTTGTCTAGGAGTTTGTATTTTCTTAAGGGGTGTACCAATGGTTAAGTAGACTCTTTTTTTGATCCGGAGGGAGTAAAAGATAAGCATTAATAAGAAAAATACATATTTTGCTTCCTTAACTTTCTGCTAAATCTTCTTTCACACATAAACTTTGCGAGATTCCCCTTATCTCTAATCTTGTTTCCTACTGCTCATAATATGCTTTAAAGCCCGTTTGGATTAGTTGAAAAAAAGTGGCTTTAAGCATAAGTGCTTAAAGTACTTTTTAAGTGTTGAAAATTATTTCATAAATAAGCAGTTATGTGTTTGGATAAAAGTGCTTAAAGAGTTTTTAGAAGTAAGGGTAATATTGAAATTAACAGAAAATATAAGCGATAAAAGGGTAAATTAAAGTTGTTGGTCAAACTAAAATGGCCTTTAAGCTAAAAAAAAAAAAAGTTGGGGTTGATCAACTTCTTGTTTTTGGCTTATTTTAAGCACTTTTTAACTTAATTTAAGCTATTTTCTATTCTACCAAACATCCAAATAAATTAAAAAATGGCTTATAACTTGGTTTGATCAACTTATAAGCCAATCCAAATGGGCTCTTAATCACATTTGGTGGGCTTGTACTAGCCATGTAAATGTTTCCCTTGTTATTCTCTATTCCATCATACAACTATAACCAACACTTAAAAATGACAATTGAGAAAAAAGAGATAAACAAATTGGTAAATTTCATTAAATAATATAATCATATATGTGCAATTTTTTCCTTCTAATTTTCGTTCTTAAACGATACTTCAAATGGGAACAACTGGTTGTTTAACCAATTTTTCTATCGTTATATACTCCTAGTGTTCCAATTTATGCACACTCTTTCGTTTTTAGTCAATCCAAAAAAGAATGGCATCTTTTTATATTTTATAACAATTTTACTTTAAAATGTCCATTTTACCCTTAATGAAAGACCTGTAGCCACACCAACATCTATGACTTATTTTAGACCCTTCTTTTCTTTCTTAAACTTCGTGCCTAATCAAACACTGTCACATAAATTTGGATAGAGGAAGTACCAACCCATATATCTACGTCTAAGACTAAAGACTTAACCTTTCTACAATATGAAAGGTGTATACAGGGAATAACACATTAGCTTCCTCAATTATAATTCCACCAGAAAGTCTTTCCTTCCCTTTACTTTGGTTTGATTCCCTTTCCATTTGTTTTCTTCGTCTTTTCCCACTTTAGCTTTTCCTTTTCTTCCTTTTTGACTAATGGCCAATTAATCAAGTTTTCTTATCTGTTTCACACCTTAATTTCTGACAATAATGGAAAAGGTAGCGTACATCGACTAGGAATAGTGAAAAAGGTAAAGTCTTACTCTTTATTAAGTACCACAACAACCCAATTATGTCAGTTTTCTCATCATAGACAAAGCTGAGAATTTGCCCGTCAGCCTTTCAGAATATTCTTGTGCAATGTCTTACGCTTCTTCTTCCAAATTTTCATTTTCAAGTATGATGTCTATTTGAGTTTGCTTTTGTACTAGCTCATAGTCTAAACAAGTAGTACAGACACCTAGTGCATGTTCCTCGACGTTGAGGGCACCTCTGAAAAGCGGGGGATTCTATAATCAACACTCGAATGAATTTAATAATAATTAATTATTACTTCATATTTAACCCAAAATAAGAATTTTAAGGTTTTAAAATTGTAGACCTCTAATGTTCTCGGTGAAGTTAAAGAGTCAGAGAAGGGACAAAAAATGAAAGGGTAAAATATCAAAGAAACGTATATTTGCAACTAACTAAAAGACCAGGTGGCAAAGTCTTGCTTTAATTTCCTTCTACTTTCCTTTTCCGTATTATTAATCATTAGTTTCCACCTTTACCATTACTCAATAAATTGTGGAGGGAGATTAATGTGATGAAAAGGAGAGTCATATAGCATGTTTGGCTGCTTTCTAAAATCGCCTTTTATTTTGAAAAGTCATTAAAAAAAAGTACTTTACAAGAAACAAATAGCCGGTTGTGTTTGACCAATTTATTTTAAAAGCACTTTTGAACAACAATTAATATTGGGTCAAGCTCTTAAAAAGCGTCTATAAGTGTATTTTTCTCAAAAGTACTTTTCAAAAAAGTATTTTTGGGCAAAAGCTATTTTTTTTAGCTTCTGAAGAACTGCTTCTACTACTCCCAGAAGCACTTATTTTCTCTCAAAAGCTAGGCCAAACATCTCACCTTTTTTCAAATATGCACTTATAAATAAGTACTTGCTTGGCTAAACGGGTTATTAAATTGAGATCAAACAATAAATAAGAATAGCTTAGTTGAAAAAAAAAAAAAAAATCATGACAAGTAAAATGGACCCGAGGGAGTAGAGACGAGTGAAATTGAAAAGAAGCAGAATTTCTCTCATGACACGAAATTCTTTCATTCCTTCCATTTTTTACTTTACTTTTTTTTAATTCCAGTCTTTAACTTCTCACAAATGGTGGAAAAGGTAGGATCCAGTAGTGATGACAAAAAGGAAGATAATACGAAGTTGCTCATAAGTGGCATTGGCAAATGGCTAGCAATGCTGACGACAAAAGGTAAAGTAATTTCATTCTTTTTCCACACACTGCTCATTAGGCCTTCTTCTTTGTTTCACTCTTTAATTTCTCACTCCAATACTGAAAAAAGGTATAATTTTATGACTTGAAATACGAACATGATAAGAAGAGAAGTTTGCTTTTGTACTAGCTTATAGTCTAAACAATTCGTACAGACAGCTAGTAGGCTAGCACATGTTCCTCGACATTGAGGGCACCTCCGAAGAGCGGGGATTTTATAATCCACACTAAAATGATTTTAATAATAATTAATTATTAACTTCATATTTAACCCTAAATAAGAAGTCAAACCTCTAATGTTCTAGGTGAAGTTAAAGAGTAAAAGAAGAAACAAAAAAAAGAGGGTAGAATATTGAAGAAACTTACATTTGCAACTAAGAGCCCGTTTGGATAAAGCTTTATACCTTAAAGCTATGTTTTATAAGTCGAAAAAAATAAGTTGGGGTAGTCCAACTTATTTTTTTTGGCTTATAAGTTCGTTTTCGCCTTATAAGCCGCTTTTAGATAAACTAAGTTAAATGGGTCCAATTATTTTTTGAGCTTATTTTAAGCACAAAATGACTTTAATGTGGCTGCCCAAACACTAAAAGCGAAAAAACTTTTTTATAAGCCAACTTATAAGCCAATCCAAACGGGCTCTAAATAAAAGATCAGGTGACAAATTCTTGCTTTAATTTCCATCTACTTTCCTTCTAATTCCCTTTTCACCTATTTTATTCCGTCTTTCCACTCTTTAATTTCTTACAAATGGTGGAAAAAGTTAGGGTACAATGTTGATGTCAAAAGGGAAGATGATACAAAGTTTCCCATAAAGGTGCATTGGCAGATGAAGAAAAAGGTAAAAATCTTTCATTCCTTCCTTATTTTAATCATTTCTTGTGTTTGGTACCGAGTTGAAAAATTTCATTTTAAGAGCATTTGCATATATTCAAAGGCAAAATACTATGATAATTTTAATATGGAGTGCAACTTCTGGTGGTAAGGGAGTTAAGTGGGGTATCTTTGGCCGGGGGGTAGGGATGGGGGTGGGGGTAAGAATTTTTTTCCATTTCTTATTTATAAAAGTAAAAAGAATATATGAAATAGAAAATTCGAAGAAGAGGGGGTTTAGGTGTTTGGGGGGGGGGGGGTAAGAAATTTTTAATCCATTTTTTATTAAAAAAATTGTAAAATTAAAATAAAATTTTTGAAATAGAAAATTTGTGGGAGGTGGGAGGTATAATTTTAGGACTTGAAATCTGAAGATGATAAGAAGTTCACCATAAAGACTATGAATAGTGAAATAGGTAAAGTCTTTACTCTTTGCTATTCTCTATGCCATTATACAACTATAACTAACACTTAAAAATAACTATTGAGGAAAGAGAGATAAACAATTGGTAAATTTCATTATATACAATATAATCGTATATTTGTAGTTTTTTTCTTCTAATTTTCGTTCTTAAACGATACTTCAAATGATGGGAACCATTGGTTGCTTAACCAATTTTTCTGTTGCTATATATATACAGGTACTAGTGGCATTTGGCCCATGTTAAACCTGGGCTCAAATTATATTAAATTTTTAAAATAAAGATAGCATTTAAAATTAAATAATTAAAAATCTTGAAACGGAAAAAGGAATTGAAAAGATAATGAAGTAATTTATTTTTCTTACTCTAATCTTTCCTTTAAAAATGCATGTTAATAAATGATGTATTTTTTATTTTTTCTTAATTTAATTTATTTTTTAAAGAAATCTATATTGTAATTTCTTAAACGATGTAGTGTTACACCTTGAAAATTTCCCCTTAAGCGTACAGTGGATAGACTAATGAGGGGTACGATGTATACGAGGTTTGGACAAGTAAGAACTAGTATGTGATAATGCTAATTGAGAATTTCAAAAGCATTAGACTTGAGGAAAGAAAATTGTTAAGAGAAGCGAGACTTAAGTTAGTGTATCGGACGAGAATTATGAGCATTGAGTTAATGATGTCCTAATGATGTCCCAAGAAAGAGTTATAATGTCCCTTAGAATGATATTGAAGTGTTGAACAGGTGTTAAGAAGGTTTCATAAGGATTGGAGATCAAACGAAACGACGAGAACAACTTTGGCGAAAGCGATGATTTCCACGACCACTTCCACGCCCATATAATATTCCACGGACCGTGGAATGGTTCCAGCGAAGAGAATCACAGGTACGGTCGTGAACCACG
>NC_081353.1:37489167-37644999 GCF_029784015.1 Lycium ferocissimum | reverse complement strand
CCTCAGAATATATGTTATTTGTACACCTGTGATAAGTTATTCGTACGCTATTTCGATTTAGGATACTAGGTACGTACGAGTGCCCACCCTAGCATCGCCGTGGCTCACGGGGGTCGGGTCGTGATGTTTGAACATAGTGTAAGGGCATCAAATTAATACTCGCCCCATTATTACACAAAGCATGAGAAAATCATGGTGTCCCACAGTAACAAGGAATGCGAACGCCCCTAGATCTCCTTTTTTCTAAACAAAGAGTGGTTGAGATGATGGAACTCACACAAGAGTCAAACTTACGGTTTCATGTTGAACCGTTTCTTATTGGTCAAAGAAGTCCTTCAAATATTTAGCAAACCGGCATCTCTCGACAAATTTTCAAGAAGGGGAAATTAAGAGACACCGCCTAACCGATCATAAAATTTCTCAAACTTAGCATCCTCCTTCTTCTTTACCAACCTCTCGGGGAAAGGGAGGTTTAGCTCTGAATGTACCGAGTCAAAGGGAAGCAGCCCTTTCGCGCCTACTTGCTCGTGTTATCGCATCCTTCACTATCTCCGGAATATCAAAGAACCTTCTTGTCACAGATTCTCATCAACAATGGGTGCTTCGTATCGCACCTCATCCTTTTCATCTATGGTCTCAAGATCAACCACTTTCTTATCAGCCCTCGGAGTATGTTACCACCCTAGTAGTGATGGCAAACACACGGCCTACACCGCCCTCCCCCATTCTTCTCGGGGATTTGGAATAGTGTCACTGAAGTCCTCCCTTTTGGTGAGGGTGCCGCTTCTCAGAAATATCCTCATCCGTGATTCAAGCTTCCGAATAGCCGCCGTATGGGAACCCACCGTCTCTTCCAAAAGCCCCGTATAAAGTCCTCTCGTACTCTAGACTAATTGGTCAATCTTCTCAAGCATTGATTCAACCTTCGAACTACCTTGCTCGTTGACCGCCTTTTCGGTGGTATATAAGGATTTGAACTCTTGTTCCCAAAATTGTTACGTTGTTGTAGCTCCCTGGTTCGCACCACCATAATTGTTGCTGTAGTTCTCTGCAGTTGTTATAAGCACCCCGACCTTGCCGAGGTCTCCATCGATTTCCGACTCGATAACCACCTCGGGTAGTCTCGTCTCTAGTAAACCCTCGAGAGTTATTAACATAATTAGCATCTTCAACTTCAGATATAGAGGCCCATCATGGAATGGACCATCTTGAGTATGGTACATCCCTTTTGGTAAAATTGTATCATCCTCACAAACATTTATCTTTTTGATCTAGGACTCATCAAACTTCTTCGTGAGTAAGGAAATATTTGTTGCAAGTTCTGCCAATGTTTGCTGGGTATCTTGGTTCTCTATTACTATATTCTGGATCATAGCACTACCAAATGGTACCACCAGCGTTGTTTGAGGGCCAAGCCTGATTATGAGTCGTCAGCTTGTTAAGTATGTTGGTCACCCGTCTATAAGATTTGTTCATGAAACAACCATCAGCCGCATTATTGTGAATCGATCGCGCCACCGGATCTAGCCCTAGGTAGAACTTCTCCATTAGTATGTGATCCGAAACCATGATTTGGGCTCTACCGCAAATACCTTTGAATCTCTCCCAGCTTTATATAATTGTTCCTTTCACGTTTTACGTTTAAATTCATAGATCTTGTCACGAATTTCACTACAAGGGGTACCATTTTGTAAGAAAAGTGTACCCACCATCATCTCGCCTATGAAGTAATCGAATTTCGAGCCTCTTCTCAAACCATGTTCTTGCCTCTCTAGCTAAGGAATATTTGAATAACCTCAACCGAATAGCATCTTGTGGAACGTTGTTCCGTACGTGATTAGCACACACATCCACAAAATTTCGCAAATGATGTCGAGGGTCATTCTCAAGAGAGTTTCGAAAGTATCCCTCAAGCTTCAACAATCGGTACAGGAGGAGTCAATTTTCACAGTAATAGCTCCAACTCGAGGCTGAACAATAGCAGATGCATAGTCCTCCTCTGGAACAAGATCAGCGAAAATCGTATTCCCCAGCAACGGCACCAAAATTTGATACGCTCAAATTACACCTATTAATGGTATAACGCGAACGTTGTCAAATATAGTAACCCAACAAGGTTGGGGTCGAATCCCATAAGGAATAGGGTGTGAAAAGGTTACTAAAATCGTAAAATGCTATGTTTAGGTCTAATGTCTTAATCCGATGATTTTGGTAAAAGTTGGATTTTTAGTGACTAATTGCTAACTACTTGCTTTGGTGGTAATTTATGGTAAAAGAAACTAAGGTTGTGTCCCCGTTAGATAGAGTGGATGATCATGGGTATTGATCTTGATATACTTCTAATGGATCATTATATGAATGCACTTAATCTCTATATGAATCTCTATTATTTTCCAATAAATAAAGATTATCTCTTTCTATGATTTTCCCAAATATAAGAAAATAGCTATGAAGAACGATTAATCATGCCAAGTAAATTCTTCTTATTCCTAAGTGAATTTATTAACAAAGTTTAAAGATTTGAGTCCTTTTTATTTATTTTTACCAACCCTAATTATTTTCCCAAATAAATCAAGGTTTATGGCTTTAATCAATGTTTGCAACCATTAATTATGAATGAAGAATGAAGAATAAATAAACCCTAATAATCCATTATATGTATATCAATCACAAACCCAATAACAAGACACCCATCAATTGGGTTCACAACCCTAGTAAGGGAATTTAGCTACTCATAGAAGGAAGAGAACAATAAGAAGTAATGAAATCATAATGCTTACAATTGATTGCTTGGAATTGAAGAGAAATTAATTGCAATTGTTTGTAATCTCCAAAAGACTTCAAAACTATGAATAGCTAATGCTAAGGAAAATAAACCGAGTTCTCATAGAATATCCCTACATGAAACCTAAAATCGTGTATTTATAAGAGTCAAAGCCGTGCAAAATTGGATTGACAAAATTGCCCTCGACGAACCAATGTACGGACCGTATATTTTATACGGTCCGTAGAATCAGTGAATGTCTTCCGTGAAATCTCCTCCAGTTGTCAAATGTACGATCCACTTTTACGGACCAGAATATTATACGGTCCGTATAACTTGCCCATAAATCCTCTTCTCTATAAGACTCCTCTGGAACCAACATACGGTAAGTTTCACGGATCGCAAATATTATACGGTCCGTACTTCTGCCTGGACTTCCACTTTATGTCTAAACCCATTATGTTAAGCATTCACGATGGCATTTACGGACCGTGAATATTCTACGGTCCGTATGTTCCTCCATATAACTCAGGCATCAGTTAATTTTTTTCTTTGAACATCTTTTTCACTCCATTTCCACGACTTGCTCCCAAAATACGTTAAATATCAGCAACATGTCACAAACACATCAAAAAGACCAAGACTTGCTCAAAAACAAGTAAAACTTATAGCCAAAAAGTATCGAATGTGCCATAATTTCACGGCACATCAATGACCGACTCTGTTTGCCCTGAAATCCACTAGTCCTTACCAAATGGGTTGGGGACATATACGGATTGATTACACAAGCACGACGAATCTTTTTTTATTTATTTATTTGGTCCAAATATCAAAGACCCTTGTTTGTAGACCCGTCGTGTGTATTGGCTCATAGATTTGGCGAGATCTGATGACCGACTCTGTTTGTCCTGAAATCCACCGGTCCTTAACAAATGGGCTGGGGACATATACGAATTGATTAAACAAACACGATGAAGCTTATTTTTTTATTTAGTTGGTCCAAATACCGAGGACCCTTATTTTGAGACCCATCGTGTGTATTAGCTCGTAGATTTGGCGAGATCTGATGAAACGGCTCTGTTTGCCCTGAAAGATCACCAATCCTTACCAAATGGGCTGGGGACCTATACAAATTGCTTACACGAGCACAGCGAAGCTTATTTTTTTATTTATTTGGTCCAAACACCGAGGACTCTTTTTTGGAGACCCGTCGTGTGTATTAGCTCATAGATATGGCGAGATTTTATGACCAGCTCTGTTTGCCCTGAAAATACACCGGTCCTTACCAAACTGGCTAGGGACATATACAGATTGGTCATACGAGAACGGCGTAGCTTATTTTTTCATTTATTTGGTCCAAACACCGAGGACCCTCGTTTAGAGAGCCGTCGTATGTATTAGCTCATAGATTTGGAGAGATTTGTTGATCGGCTCTGTTTGTCCTGAAAATTCACCAGTCCTTACCAAATGGTCTGGGGACATATACGGATTGCTTACACGAGCACGGCGGAGCTTATTTTTTTATTTATTTGGTCCAAATACCGAGGACCCTTGTTTGGAGACCCGTCGTGTGTATAACCTCACAGATTTAGCGAGATTTGATGATTTGCTCTATTTGCCCCGAAAATCCATCGGTCCTTACTAAACGGGCTGGAGACATATACTGATTGGTCGTATGAGAACGGCGTAGCTTATTTTTTCATTTATTTGATCCAAACACCAAGGACCCTCGTTTGGAGAGCCGTCGTGTGTATTAGCTCATAGATTTGGCGAGATCTGATAACCGGCCGGTTTGCCTAAAATCCACTCTGGGCCCTACTAAATGGCCGGGACATATACGGATTGCTTACACGAGTACGGCGAAGCTTATTTTTTTTATTTATTTCATCCAAATACCGAAGACCCTTGTTTGTAGACCCGTCGTGTGTATTACCTCATAGATTTGGCGAGATTTGATGACCGGCTCTATTTGCCTTGAAAGTCCACCGGTCCTTATCAAACGGGCTTGGGACATATACGGATTGCTTGCACGAACACGACGTAGCTAATTTTTTTATTTATTTGGTCCAAACACCGAGAACTCTTGTTTGGAGACCCGTCGTGTGTATTAGCTCATACATTTGGCGAGATTTGATGACCGGCTCTGTTTGCCCTGAAAATCCACCGGTCTTTACCAAATGGGCTGAAGACATATACGGATTACTTGCACGAGCACGACGTAGCTAATTTTTTTATTTATTTGGTCCAAACACCAAAGACCCTCATTTGGAGACCCGTCGTGTGTATTAGCTCTTAGATCTGGCTAGATTTGATGACCGGCTCTGTTTGCCCTGAAAATTCACCGGTCCATACCAAATGGGCTGGGAACATATACGGATTGCTTATCCGAGCACGGCGAAGCTTGTTTTTTTTTATTTATTTGTCAAAGACCCTTGTTGTAGACCCGTCGTGTATATTAGCTCATAGATTTGGCGAGATTTGATGACCGGCTCTGTTTGCCCTGAAAATCTACCGGTCCTTACCAAACGGGCTAGGGACATATACAGATTGGTCGTACGAGAACGTCGTAGCTCATTTTTTGATTTATTTGGTCCAAACACCGAGGACCCTCGTTTGTAGAGCCATCGTGTGTATTAGCACATAGATTTGGCGAGATCTGATGATCAGCTCTGTTTGCCCTGAAATCCACCGGTCCATACCAAATGGGCGGGGGACATATACGGATTGCTTACGCAAGCACGGCGAAGCTTATTTTTTTATTTATTTGGTCCCAATACCGAATATCCTTGTTTGTAGACCCGTTGTGTGTATTACCTTATATATTTGGCGAGATTTGATGACCAGCTCTGTTTGCCCTGAAAGTCCATCGGTCCTTACCAAATGGTCTGAGGATATATACAGATTGCTTGCACGAGCACGAAGTCGCTAATTTTTTTATTTATTTGGTCCAAACACCGAGGACTCTTGTTTGGAGACCCGTCGTGTGTATTAGCTCATAGATTTGGCGAGATCTGATGACCGGCTCTGTTTGCCCTGAAAATCTACCGGTCCTTACCAAACGGGCTAGGGACATATACGGATTGGTCGTACGAGAACGTCGTAGCTCATTTTTTGATTTATTTGGTACAAATACCGAAGACCCTTGTTTGGAGACCCGTCGTGTGTATTAGCTCATAGATTTGGCGAGATTTGATGACCGACTCTGTTTGCCTTGAAAGTCCACCGGTCCTTACCAAATGGGCTCGAGACATTTACGGATTGCTTGCACGAGCACGACGTAGCTAATTTTTTTATTTATTTGGTCCAAACATCGAGGACTCTTGTTTGGAGACCCGTCGTGTGTATTAGCTCATAAATTTGGCGAGATTTGATGACCGGCTCTGTTTACTCTGAAAATCCACCGGTCCTTACCAAATGGGCTGGGGACATATACAGATTGCTTACACGAGCATGGCAAAACTTATTTTTTTATTTATTTCATCCAAATACCGAAAACCCTTTTTTGTAGACCCGTCGTGTGTATTACCTCATAGATTGAGCGAGATTTGATGACCGGCTCTGTTTGCCTTGAAAGTCCACCGGTCCTTACCAAATGGGCTTCGGACATATACGGATTTCTTGCACGAGCACGACGTAGCTAATTTTTTTATTTATTTGGTCCAAATACCAAGGACTCTTGTTTGAAGACCCGTCATGTATATTAGCTCATAGATTTGGCGAGATTTGATAACCGGCTCTGTGTGCCCTGAAAATTCACCGGTCCTTACCAAATGGGCTGGGAACATATACGGATTGCTTACTCGAGCACAGCGAAGCTCATTTTTTTATTTATTTGGTCCAAATACCGAAGACCCTTGTTTGTAGACCCCTCGTGTGTATTAGCTCATAGATTTGGCGAGATTTGATGTCCGGCTCTGTTTGACCTAAAAATCTACCGGTCCTTACCAAATGGGCTGGGGACATATACGGATTGGTCGTACGAGAACGTCGTAGCTCATTTTTTCATTTATTTGGTTCAAACACCGAGGACCCTCATTTGGAGAGCCGTCATGTGTATTAGGTCATCGATTTGGCGAGATCTGATGACCAACTCTGTTTGCCCTGAAATACACCGGTCCTTACCAAATGGGCTTGGGACATGTACGGATTGCTTACACGAGTACGGCGAAGCTTATTTTTTTATTTATTTCATCCAAATACAGAAAACCCTTTTTTGTAGACCCGTCGTGTGTATTACCTCATAGATTGAGCGAGATTTGATGACCGGCTCTGTTTGCCTTGAAAGTCCACCGGTCCTTACCAAATGGGCTTCGGACATATACGGATTTCTTGCACGAGCACGACGTAGCTAATTTTTTTATTTATTTGGTCCAAATACCAAGGACTCTTGTTTGAATACCCGTCATGTGTATTAGCTCATAGATTTAGCGAGATTTGATGACCGACTCTGTGTGCCCTGAAAATTCACCAGTCCTAACCAAATGGTATGGGAACATATACGGATTGCTTATCTGAGCACGGCGAAGCTTATTTTTTTATTTTATTTGGTCCAAATACCGAAGACTCTTATTTGTAGACCCGTCGTGTGTATTAGCTCATAGATTTGGCGAGATTTGATGACCGGCTCTCTGTTTGCCCTGAAAATCTACCGGTCCTTACAAATCGGGCTGGGGCATATACGGATTGGTCGTACGAGAACGTCATAGCTCGTTTTTTCATTTATTTGGTCCAAACATCGAGGACCCTCGTTTGGAGAGCCGTCGTGTGTATTAGCTCATAGATTTGACGAGATCTGATGACCAACTCTGTTGGCCCTAAAAGTCCACCGGTCCTTACCAAATGGGCTGGGGACAGATACGGATTGCTTGCACGAGCACGACGTAGCTAATTTTTTTATTTATTTGGTCCAAACACCAAGGACCCTCGTTTGGAGACCCGTCATGTGTATTAGCTCATAGATTTGGCGAGATTTGATGACCGGCTCTGTTTGTCCTGAAAATTCACCAGTCCTTACCAAATGGGTTGGGAACATATACGGATTGCTTATCCGAGCACGGCGAAGTTTATTTTTTTATTTATTTGGTCCAAATACCGAAGACCCTTGTTTGTAGACCCGTCGTGTGTATTAGCTCATAGTTTTGGCGAGATTTGATGACCGGCTCTGTTTGCCCTAAAAATCTACAGGTCCTTACAAAATGGGTTGGGGGCATATACGGATTGTTCGCACGATAATGTCGTAGCTCATTTTTTGATTTATTTGGTCCAAACACCGAGGACCCTCGTTTGGAGAGCCGTCCTGTGTATTAGCTCATAGATTTGGCGAGATCTGATGACAAACTCTGTTTGCCCTGAAATCCACCGATCCTTACCAAATGGGCTGGGGACATATACGGATTGCTTACACAAGTACGGCGAAGTTATTTTTTTATTTATTTGGTCCAAATACCAAAGACCCTTGTTTGTAGACCCGTCGTGTGTATTACCTCATAGATTTGGCGAGATTTGATGACCGGCTCTATTTGCCTTGAAAGTCCATCGGTCCTTACCAAATGGGCTTGGTACATATACGGATTGCTTGCATGAGCACGACGTAGCTAATTTTTTTATTTATTTGGTCCAAACACCGAGGACTCTTGTTTGGAGACCCGTCGTATGTATTAGCTCATACATTTGGCGAGATTTGATGACCGGCTCTGTTTGTCCTGAAAGTCCACCGGTTCTTACCAAATGGGCTGGGGACATATACGGATTGCTTGCACGAGCACGACGTAGCTAATTTTTTTATTTATTTGGTCCAAACACCAAGTACCCTCCTTTAGAGACCCGTCATGTGTATTAGCTCATAGATTTGGCGAGATTTGATGACCAGCTCTGTGTGCCCTGAAAATTCACCTGTCTTTACCAAATAGGCTGGGAACATATACGGATTGCTTGACCGAGTACGACGAAGCTTATTTTTTTATTTCTTTGGTCCAAATACCGAAGAGCCTTGTTTGTAGACCCGTCGTGTGTATTAGCTCATAGATTTGGCGAGATTTGATGACCGGATCATTTTGCCCTGAAAATCCACCGGTCATTACCAAACGGGCTGGGGACATATACGGATTGGTTGCAAGAGAATGACGTAGCTTATTTTTTCAATTATTTGGTCCAAAAATCGAGGACCCTCATTTGGAGAGCCGTCGTGTGTATTAGCTTATAGATTTGACGAGATCTGATGACCGACTCTATTTGCCCTGAAATCCACCGGTCCTTACCAAATGGGCTGGGGACATATACGGATTGATTACACAAGCACGACGAATCTTATTTTTTTATTTATTTGGTCCAAACACCGAGGACTCTTTTTGGAGGCTCGTCGTGTGTATTAGCTCATAGATTTGATGAGATTTGATGACCGGCTCTGTTTGCCCTGAAAATTCACCGGTCCTTACCAAACGGGCTAGGGATATATACGGATTGGTCGTACGAGAACGGCGTAGCTTATTTTTTCATTTATTAGGTCCAAACACCGAGAACCCTCGTTTAGAGAGCCGTCGTGTGTATTAGCTCATAGATTTGGCCAGATTTATTGATCGGCTCTGTTTGTCCTGAAAATCCGTCAGTCCTTACCAAATGGTATGGGGACATATACGGATTGCTTACACGAGCACGGTGGAGCTTATTTTTTTATTTATTTGGTCCAAATACCGAGGACCCTTGTTTGGAGACCCGTTGTGTGCATAACCTCATAGATTTTGCGAGATTTTATGATTTGCTCTGTTTGCCCTGAAAATCCACCGGTCCTTACCAAACGGGTTGGGGACATATACGGATTGGTCGTACGAGAACGGCGTAGCTTATTTTTTTATTTATTTGGTCCAAACACCAAGGACCCTCGTTTGGAGGGCCGTCGTGTGTATTAGCTCATAGATTTAGCGAGATCTGATAACCTGCTCGGTTTGCCGTAAATATCCACCGGTCCTTACTAAATGGGCTGGGGACATGTACGGATTGCTTACACGAGTACGGCGAAGCTTATTTTTTTATTTATTTCGTCCAAATACCGAAGACCCTTGTTTGTAGACCCGTCGTGTGTAAATGGAATCGCTTCTAATATTATATCAAAAAAATCGAATTGAAAAAACCGAAACCGAACCGAACCAAACTTCAAAAAATTAAAATTTTCAGTTTCAGTTTCAGTATTTTATTGCTTTAGTTGCTTTACATACCAGTACAATTCAAATGTGCTGATGTCTCTTTTTATTGCTTGGGGGCCTGCATCTCGCGATGCAGGCAACGATATACAGGTTGACGACTGGCACTTTGGCCTTTTTTATTGTCTGGCTTCATCTTGATCTCCTCCTGCCTATAGACATTTTATGCAAGAACCTAGTAGGAGTAAATACATCTAGGAGGATCATGTGTAGGGGCAATTCGTAGTCTAAACTTGCCCCAAAGTGTATGCTTGTCCCTGTTTGCTTCCTCAATTCCCTTCTGTTTACTTTGTGTTGTGGATCTTTGATCATTTGATATGACTTGGTTTGTCTTAATGTCAAGTTTGTGTCTAGCATAACATAGATATGCATGTATACATTGGTATACCTATTAGTTAACACACTAATGGGGAAGTCCAATTGGCCAAAGGGATCAAGCTTGAGCCTCTCCCAATGTTTGCCATGCCTAGGGTTCATGAAACCCTTTGGATCTTGTGCGGCATTGGGTACAAAGAGGTAAAAGCTTTCCTTTTTTAGCCCTATGGGAATCCTCCAAGATGTATATGCTTAGTATATTAAGGAAGTATATGCATATATGCTTGAGTCTTCTTTTTAATATGAGATGTAGTTGAATCTGTTAGAATAAGTTTCATTTGAAGATTGGTTTTGGTTGATCAATTCATCATTTGTTATGCTCCTTGCCTACCTAATGTGTATACATGGTATTAATTTTTATCTTCTCTATGTGGGACACTTTCTTGAATTTCTGGTTTATTGCATCGCCAATACAAGGGTTAGGCTGAGGCCCAAGCCCATTTTCTGACCGAGTCCAGTTCATGTTTGGAAAGGGAAGCAAATATTGTTTGAAGGCCCAGCTATGGATGAAAATAGCACTAATGGGGCGGGTAACCCATTAGTAAAGTGATCCTTTTCCTCCCCCTTTGGTCTAATTTATTTGTATGATTTTGTAAAAATGTGAACCTTATTATTAACAAAAACCTTGGTGGATATAGAATTAGGATTGTCACCTAGTTTAATTTAGGTAACCAAGATAAAATAAGTTCAAGATGTCGCAAAGTTCAGTTTCCCATAATTGATGTCTAAGAGGAATATTTCTCAAATATCACGAGTTTGGGGCAGGAACAACGAGCTGGCCTTTTTAAAAATGGAACTCACGTATTTCTTCAATGATAGAGTCGTCCATAAATTTTGTATGAGCAAAAATCATTTGGGAACTAAAATGGATTAGTGCCCTTTTTTCAGAAAAGAAAATAATGACCCGCTTTGTGATAAATTTTTGAGATAAAAGAGTATTGGACCTGGAAGTCCTCTAAAAAAAAAAACTGGACCAAATCAATCATTTTTTTATCCTTTGAAAGAATACATTTTCTAGACAATGTTTCATTGGGAAAACTGGTGGCGTATTTGAAAACTTTGGACTTAATGAGTTTGGGCCGATAAATGGACTCTACCTATGGGCTGAAATTGGAAATTGAGATTTTACATGGATAAAAAATGACATTTTGAAGTTAGCCTTTCTTGGGCTAAAACCTCGAACTCTGATCCAGAAAGACTTTTTCTCGGTTAGAAAAACTCTTTAAACTCGATTTTTCCTAATTTTCCTTTGCTGAATAAATTAGGTGGCGACTCTTAAAAATATAAAATCCAATTAGAGCACTAACAACTTCGTAGTAACTTTTATACCTGAACCCACGTAAAAGCGAACCGTAACAGTAACTAAAAACCAATTTCAATAAATAGAACAATTTTCACAAAGCTCCATTGTAACGACCCTTCCGGTCGTTATGGGAATTTAGGACTCCATTGGGAATTTCGAGGCCGCAGGTGGATTTGTAAGGCGTCTTTTTGTATGTATTCTCTTGGGGCCGCTGTGGCCGGCCGTTGCCCGCTACGGTGATGTCGCTATAGTGGGGTGGTGACCACTATAGCGGTGAGTGGATTTATCTTAGGTCCGCTATAGCGAGACCACTGCAGCGGCGTAGTGACCGCTGCAGCGGCGTAGTGACCGCTGCAGCGGTTGACGGGAAGGAAGAATCGGGTTTTTAATGCCTTAGTTTTATATTTTCATTCATAGCACACCAACACACTTTCCCACAAGCACCTAGAGAGGATTTTCAAGCTAGGGCAAGTTAACCTTGAGAGGTAAGTCTCTTTGCTTTCCATTCTACCATTCCATTCCCTCCGTTATTGTAATCATCTTCATGGGGTCTTTAATGGTGAAAGTAAAGTAGGAACCCTAGAATATCAATAAACCTTCTAAACTTGATGGGTTGGGATTATTAACGCGTATTTATCATTTAAATGGATTGATTAGTTGCTATTTGTCATAAATTGAACATTTACAATAGTAAACTAAGTGATTGAGACCTAGGGTTCTATAAAAATGGTGTCTTTGCCATAGAAAACTGTTCGTAATGGGAATGTTTGATAGAATGTGGTATAAACTGATGGTTATGAATATTAGGGGCTTTGATAGGTTATTTATCACCTAGAAAATCATCCACCCTTAGAATGGGGAGAGGGAAGGGTATTTCTTGCTTTGGTATTTGCAAATTAAGCAATGTGACTCATTAAGCCTTCTATTTTTAGACCGTGAACGTATTAAGGCTTTGAGGAAAGGAAAGGTTGTAGCAGAGTGACAGGCATTGTTCCAGCTCTACTTTGAGGTAGGTTACGGTTTACTTAAGTTAGACTTTGGTTAGTTGATTGTATGTTTGTGATTTCCTTAGGACAAAACATGTCTAGTTTCATGCAAGACATTGTGTGGCTAAACTCTTATGTGAATGCGATTTGAGTGTTTGTGTAGGCTTCATGCCATTATTCCTGTGTGATTGAATCTGCAGTGATGTGTTGTGATGAGAAGCTAATCTAATCTTCTCGATGGTATTGTAATATGAAATGATGAGTTGAGTATTGATACTGAAAGGTAAGAAACACTATTATGTAAGAGGTATAAAAAGGCACACATGTGACCTAGATTATGGGCTCGTGGTCCAAGGATAGTTCCGAAAACGAGAGGTACATTGATTTGTCCTGCGTCCGAGGTTCGTTCCGGAGCGGAGGTTTGCACTCGGGTCCGAGTAGTATTTCGGAACGAGTGGTACATGGACACCATGGGTCACCTGCAGGTCATGACTACTGAGCTAAGACATTAGCTAGCATGTATGTGAAGTGCGTGTGGTTATTGTGGTAAATTTGTTCCCGTTGCTGACTTACGTGATTGTGATGCTCGATATCTTGGTGATTGATTGTGATTGTTCTTGGTTGAATTGTTGTGATTTACTGACGTTCCTGACCGTTGACTGGCGTGTTTTATTCTATTGATTTTACGAAATATGCATGATACTAATCTTAGTCGGCCTATGATATCTACCGGTATATAGTGTTTGTACAGATACTACCTTGTTGCATTCTTTGAGTGCAGATTTTGATACGGAGACTGTTGCTCGTCCTCACATTTAGCGTGGAGGATAATTGTTGACAGATTTTAGGGTAAGCTTCTTCCCATGCCAAGCCGCCCTAAGATCTTCTTGCTATGATGTCTTTTCGTACTCTGGACATTATGGATTACTAAATTGTACTTCAGATTCTTAGACATGTTTTTAGCTTAGAGTCCTATACGATGACTTTCGGATTTTGGGAAATTTGTAATAGTTAGACTTCCGCACTTGTTTTAGTATTTTATGGCATGACTTACTTTGTCTATTTTGATGCGTGAATGAGTACAATCGTTTGACTTGTTTAATATAAAATCAGACTTGAATGAATAGAGATCTTATGTGTTGGTTCGCCCACTAGGATTTAGTTGGGTGCCAGTCATGGCGGGTTGGGTCGTGACATCCATGTTTTCCACATAGTGAAATATTACCTGAATAAATAGCTCGAAATCGACATCTTCGTCCAAGTTTGGCTACGAATCTCTCAGAAATGATTCTCTTTCTTGCTCGGTAAGATTCTCCCGATGTGTTTTATTCTCGCCATTTTTTCTCTTTGTCGCATTGAACTACAAAAAAAAATCCTTAGAAGTCCGAACCGCTTTTGATCAGTCGATCAATACATTAAAGCAAACCACTACAGTCTTTTAAGCGATAAAATTGCAAATAATTATTTTGATATCTATGAATTCTTAGATTTTACAGTCAACTAATGAAGTTCTTTCTCCAGCGACGCATCGTTCGATTTGCGGAACTGAAGAATAAATTCATACCAAAATAATAGCAAATCTAACAAATTATGTGTATGTTTATGAGAAATCAAAATGAAATTATGGGGGGGGGGGGGGGGGGAACTTAATTATCAAGCCCTAATTCGGTTGAGGATCGATCAGGTGATTCTTCGGAGCTAAACCGTTGAAGTGTTACGATAGTTTTTTTGTGATAAAAGAGGGAAAGGTTCGGCCAAAAAAGGGGAAAGGTGGGACGTTTTGCTGCCTTGATTTTTGGCTAAAAGAATGAGAAATAATTAAAAATAATTTTATGCAACAAAGCAAATAAGATGTTGACAAAATTAAGAGTTTTACCAACGATGTAGTTATTTTTGGCAACAACGAAAGTATATTGTTGCCAATTCAATTATATTTTAAATTAATTATTTTGTCCATTGTTATAAATATTATACTAATATTGTGATGTCTATCTTTAGGAGGAATTTTAGGGTTTGTGACTTTGGCACCAAGTCAATTCTCTCCTATAAATAGAGAGGTTCTCTTCATTGTATTTCATCCCTCATAAGAAATAAGAGCTCTCTTCTCTCTTGTTCTACAAACATTCTTGCTTTAGTTTATTATTTTATAACACGTTATCAGCACGAGTCTCTAATCTTTTTATTAAAGTTTAGTTCCGCATCAATACAACCTTATCAGGAAACTTAAGAGAAATCTAGGAAAATTAAATTGATGCTATATTCGTCACGGGCGGAAGATCTGTTGTATTAACATATTACTCACTGGAGGAGAACGTACGCTTCGGTGTATGGTTTGAAGTCCGCTTGCACTTCGAGGTATGTATCCTTAGTAAATCATATTTTACGGTGGCTTGGTATTCCTTTCTAGCATACTGTTTCCTTTCTAAGTTAACAAAGTAACATGATTCCATTATTGGCTGAAACTAAGCAAAGGATATGAGAATTCTAAAGTTTTGCACTTTCAGATATTTTCAACTCTAATTATTAGTTGAATTGAGCAAATAAAAATCTGTAGCGATAAATCAGAGAATGAATTGTGGTTGGTATTGCTTTTATATTGGATGTCTTTGTCTTCTACTACTAATGATATCCACTTTGTTTGGTTTATCGTATTTGAGGGAACCTAATTGGTTCTGAATTATTTATGCCTCAAATTTGTTCCTGAAGAACAATAATGTTAAGAGGGATTATGATGTTAATTTCATATTTCTTAATGGCTAAATGAGAATTTGGAAGAAATAAATAACCACCAGAAGTGGCAATATTTCTAAAGGCTTGTGATTATGATTGAAGATATGTTTGAGAAGGATTCTCTATATTATATGCCCCGATTTGTTTCAGAAGTAACAATATTTTAAAAGAGATTATAAGAGATCATAATTTTATATGATTAGGGCACATTCACATGATTATATATGTTTCCTTCTCGAAGAACGGACGCTTTTGATGAACCGTAAAAATACATATTCAATCCCTGAAGTGAATGAGAGCACGTAGTAAGGCTTATAACTACGGACTTTTGGTTGTGAAGTTATAATGACCCATCTCCAGAAGAGATGAAAAAGAAAAAATAACCTTTCACTACCAAGTATGAACGGTTTTTCCTGTGCAAGGATAATAACGTGACTTGCTGGATACTTTCAATTCTTTAATTAGTTCAAATTATACCTTATACAAATACACATGACTATATTTTGCTGAATTAATTCTCTATGTTTAGTTTACTGGTTGTGCTCATATCTCATCTATCTACATGGCTTATGTTTTACACACATATTTATGTGTTTGAGTAGAATAGTGTTAAATCAAAACTACTCTGATGTTTTTTTTTCTCTGCCATCAATTTCTAATATCACCCAACTATATGAACTACTAATGATAATTTTAAAATCATATACCTTTTGGTGTCCTGATAGCAAAATTCATGCCTAGTTAACTGAGACATTTTTTTTTCTGTCAATCAAAATATGCTTGAGCATATTAAATTGAATATACACTTTCTGATGGGTTTTTGTGGATACCTAAAGTAATAAATCTAGAAGTATTTGGTATGACTTTTGACAAGCTGAAAAAGGTTTGAGAAATATATTGAGTGGTATTTTCTTGTGGTTGAGAGAAATAATGAGCTATTGAAAATTATGGATAAAGTTCATCTAAATGAGTCAAGTTTCATTCCCCGAAGTGAATGAAGAAATACCACAACATACCTCCTGAAGAGATAAAATAGCAAAAGATATAGATGTTATTTTGTGGTATGAAGGTCGTTGCTGCACATACCTGTCGTACGTTAAATTATCTTGGATACTTTTATTACATATCATTCCAAGGCAAATGAAAAAGATTTTATAGAATATTTTCTATTATAACCACATTGATAGCATGATTAGTTGTTATTGATTTCCCTGAAGGAAATAACAAATTCATGTATTTTTTTTATCAAGGATGTAATATTTCTCTGGTCACCGCTAAGATACAAAATATTCAGACGTTAATAGCAAATCTCCCTGAAGGAGATGTTTGAAATACTGAAGTTTAGAACTTAATCTTTAATCATTTATAAATTGTATTGTCTTTAGATGTCCAATTAATTATTATTTATTTCATGACATCAGCAGTGTCTAACTAAAACTCTTTTATGATACCAAGAAGATTCGAGCAATATTTGGTAGTTAAAAATTAATGATCAAGGTCCAAGAGCCTAATCATTTGTCTACAAGTATCATGACACCAAAAGAGTGTCCGAACAATATGTGATTATGGAGAATAAATTAAAGGCTCCTGAAGAGCTTATATACTATTATGTCATTCATTCTAGATTGTAATATTTGAAGGTGTGATGATCGAAACCAAGTTCTAGTAAACCCGAAGTTTACTAAAGTAAATGACTATCATATTGAAGATTTAAATGATTGGAGGACTAAATATCTTCAAAATATCATAGTGGAAAAGAAATATGAATATGAAAGGTTACCTGATTTGTACTACAAATATAAGCATGATGAATTGCATGCCACAATAAACCAGAAGTTTATTGGTACAAAAATAATTCATGTCATAGTAAACCAGAAGTTTACTAAAACAAATAGCACATGACATGATAAACCTGAAGTCTACTAGTATAGATAATTTTATTAGTCGGTATGAGCGGTTTGGCCATCCTAATTCAAAAATGATGTGTAACTTGAGTATTTGACATATATTGAAGAACTAGAAGATTCTGCAAGAATTTATTTTTGTTGCTTGTTCTCATGATAAATTGATTATACTGGCTAATGTTGGGATTGAGTTCCCTAAATTCTGAAAAAATATAAAAGATGAATATGGGCCCGTTCACCTGTTATGTGATGTCTTAGATAGATGCATCGATAGGATGGTCACATGTGCGTTTATTGTCAACCCGCAGCTTGACATATGCAGAGTTACTTGCTCAAAATAATTAAGTTGAGAGCACAATTTTCAGATTATGTAATCAAGATAATTCATCTTGTTAATGCTGGTTTATATCAAAGTTGGTTTGGCGTTGAATGCCTCCGATAAATAGCTAAACCATTGCTTATGAGAACAAAGCTTCATGTGCAGGTCTGAGATATTATATATTGTATACAACATCACTTGTATGCTTCAAACCAATAAATTATGATAAATTCCCCCCTCACAATTGGTTCAGGGTTAGGAACCAGATATTTCCATCTAACAGTTTTTATGTGTAGTATACGATTAATTAATCTACCATGATGCACAAAGATGGATTCCCCCAAAGAAGATGGGATATATGTTAGTTTTTCTAACATAAGGGGGAAAGAATAAGCAGCTAATGAATATGTTATGAATTATCATTAGTATGATCCTCATTCAAAAGATAATTAAACTCAAATGCTAGAAGCATTTGCTGACCCAAAATTAATTTCTAATTTCCACCGCAAAATGCTCCTATTAAATTCATGTCCCTCGAAGGATGAGTCTACAACATACATGAAGTGTGATAGACTAATCGGTTCCAAACGCAATAACCATTGAAAAGAAAGAGAAGCAAATGATCAATGATCATTATAAGGAGGCAATGTGCTTTTGAAGAGCCTACGACATAACACTTCATGAAACCTCATGAGAGGTTTAGGTACCTATAAAAATAATGGAAGTGATGAGATCTCAATAAGTTATGTTACATTGCGAACCGAGACAAATAATATATATAGTTGACGATATCTTTGGTACAATATAGCGCAATATTGTAAAAGACCATGAGGATCTAAATTCTACGTCTATTAAAGCATGGTAACGTAGAAATTATTATCAAGTGAAATGACACATCTTGGTTAGCGTAAAGCTTATTGGACCTGCTGTCCAGACACCAGAAGATGTCACATACTTAAATAGAAATAGATTTTGTCACGGCCTATATGAATTACTTGACAAAATTATATGAAAATTCCTGAAGAATTTTAAATGCTTGAAGTATATACAAGTTGTAGAAATTTGTTCATAATTCTCATATAAATTAAGTGAAGCAAGGTGAACGCGATTTTATCACCTTAATGAATATTTACTGACTAAGGGCACAAATGACTCTATTTATCCTTATGACTTTGTGAAAATCAAAATCTATCGTATTGTTGGTGCAAGTTGATTACTTGAATATTATTGAAACTCTTGAAGAGTTCTCAAAAGCAATTTATTATCTGTTAAAAGAAGTTGAAATGAGAAACTTGCAGAATTTTTTGGTCATGAAGTGCCATATCTTTATGCGCATTGATGCATTTATATATTTTGCTATGACTATGAAGGATTGTGGTCCTACGATGTTGTTTTACATGACAGTCAAATCATATAAAGATAACATCTGTTTATAAAGCAAGTCAGGAATGCACTTGGAGTGATTTCAACAATATTATATGCTAATGCAACTCTATCCAAAGACTGAAGATAGTCCAACTAAAGAGTGGATTCATAAAAGGACAAAGCTCATTTCACCAAAGTTGTTCTTCACAAACGAGCTCCAAAAGAATGATGATACCAAGGTGCAACAAATTGCTCGAGTGATAATATGACTGATTTATTCACTAAGTCTATACCAACTGCAACTCTCGAGTGAAGATGTGAAGATTCAACTTTTTGGATTAAAGTTCTCATCAGGGGGAGTTAATACGCGTTGTACTCTTTTTCCCTTTCAAGGTTTTTGTCCCAATGGGTTTTTCCTTGTAAGGTTTTTAATGAGGCAACTAAATAGCATATTATTAGAAATGTGTACTCTTTTTCCTTCACTAGATTTTTTCCCCACTGGATTTTTCTAGTAAGGTTTTAATGAGGCATATTATCTATCGAAATAGACATCAAGGGGGAGTGTTATAAATATTATTATAATATTGTGATGTCTATGTTTAGGAGAAATTTTAGGGTTTGTGACTGTCACGATCTAACCCCGTAGGCCATGACTAGTGCCCGATCTGGGCACCCAAACACTTCCTCAGATAATATCAAACACATCTAGGTATATAACGGAAGCCGACAAGGCTGTGTTTCAAATATATACAGATTTCCAAAAAAAAATTTCGGCAGAGTTTCCTTTGTTTTACTGACTATCCAAAATAACCCTGCGCACAGAAAATACCCACAAAGGCCACACGGGGCCAACGAGCAACATATATACATATGCGGGCCGGGGGGGCGCGCGGCGAATGGAATCGCCCAAGCACAACATATACAAACACAACCGTACAGAAGTAGGCACAACCCACAAACATGTCCACAGACCTCTAAACAGACAGACAGAATCATATGACGGGACAGGGCCCCGCCGTACCCCTGAACGAATATATACAATGCACGAACAAATATATATACCAAAAATATAAGCTCCGGAATGAGAGGAGCACTCCAAATAGCAGAAGAGGGTGTCCTAAACAGATGGATCACCAAACTGTGCATCTGTACCTGCGGGCATGAAACGCAGCCCCCGAAGAAAGGGGTCGAGACGAAATATGTACCGAGTATGCAAAGCGAGAAATGTAGTATACAAATGCGAGTTCAAATCGAAATAGAGATACGAAAGTAAATGCATTTCCAAAATATCAAAATGTTACTTCAAAATATAAATCATGCATAGGGCACGGGAAATATGGTCGCGCTTTGTCGATGGCACCATAACACAAAGATAACACCGAAAGTTTCAAATCTCCGAATCTCCGTCACATATCATACACGCGCATATCGCCATACACAAGATCACACCAAATATAAGTGGAACCCGGCCCTCGAGCGAGGGACTCGGTGAACCATGAACACAGCATAACACCGGAGTATATCATAATGCACACGACAACAGAACCGGCCCGGGAACCGGTGAACGATATCATAGTAGGCACGAGCAGAGTAGTGCGGAAACCATATGCATATAAATAAATAAATAAATAAATTTCTTTCAAACTCAATAGCCAAATATTTTTACAGACATCGAAGGCTCAAAAAATAAAATTCGGTCAATTGGAATTAGTATAAGAGAGTTACAAACTTTCGAAATACGGAATCCGAAAATATTTCATAAGTCGTATTTAGAAATTCGAGTACCATTTATATTAAGAAGATTTCAAATAACATTATGGAGCACTTCCAAGGGAGCTTTAGAATCATACGCGCATCTCCAAAATATACACATCCAAACTTTGGCCATATCAAATATTTTTCGGACATCATTGTGGATCACATATTCATACTAATAAACTTGCGGATAACGTTATGGATCAAATCAAATGGGGACTTTAAGACCATGTTTTCATATCGAAATATTCATCAAAGGCTTTAGTCTTCTCGTTTTCTTTCGAACAACATCTAGAACATAATAAATAGAATATTTGAACATCTTAAAATATGTACCCAGCCATATGGAATAGCTTATGGAGGTCAAAGATGTTAGCCATCCTAGTGGCTCCAAGAATAGGATCTTTTTTTTTATAAGCATACATATACATTTTGTTTCTCCCAAAACGGATCATGTCAAAAAGAAGGAACGATAGGCTTTACATACCTCGATCGCTCGCTAATCAATTTCCGAATCAAGTCTCGGTCTCTCCAATATCTACAATAATATTATCAATTACCCATAAATTAGCTACTAGTACTTAGAATTTTAAATCCCAACTAGCACTTGTCTGTTTAAATTTCACATTTATATATATTCGCCTATCAGAATTTTCAATTGTTCTCCGTTGACACAGAAATACCAACAATAACATATGGACACAACCATATCTTCAATTCTTTTATTTCAACAAGAACAACAACATATCAAAACAGCCCCCAACTATAACATAGCGATGCCGAAATTCTAACGAACACTTACAATACACCAAGCAGCCCATATACACTTCTTATACCTTATTCCATGCAATCTTTTCAGCAAAGTTTAATGAAATACTACAGCAGCTACACCACAACTACATCATCTATCCATATGCAAGTAAATCACATTATTATCATTATAATCCCTACAACAACCCACAACAAATTTAACTCCAACTCTAACCATTAAATTCCTTCATTCTCATCACATAATCCATGATAACAACAACAATAATCATATGAACATAATCATACCCTCAATCCTTTCAATTCAAAGACAAGGATAACAACATGTCCATAAAACAACACAACTTTAAATTTAACCATCTAATTCCTCCATAATGCTACTAAAATCAATTCATCATTCTTACTCGAAACACCCCCCTTACACGGCTCAATTTATAATTCAACATCAACATACATAACCCTTTTGTATTTAACACACATCTACCAAGCTATACAAGTCTAAACTACCTCCAAAACATGTAGAAAAGAATTAAATCTTACCTTAGAGACAAGCTCTAATTTTCACCATGTAATGTCTTCAAGAAAGCCATGACCTCCATATTTTTCCTCCTCTTGATCTTCAAATCTCTCCAATTAATTGTGTAGAAGGGGGCAAAAATGGGCTGGCCGTGAACGGTGGGCGCCGTGAACGAGGTGCCGTGAACGGTGGCGCGCGTGAAAAGATGGCCGTGAACTTCTCTCTCTTTAAGTTCGAGAGCTTCTCTCACTAAGACCTAACTTGCAAGATTAATTTGTGGTATAAGTGATGACTTAGTCATCACTTATGCTTATATATCATCTTTGAAAGTGGACATGTGTCAACTTTTTATTCAACCACCAATCAAATTCGGCCATGTGTTGTGGGCCCACTTGATCCCACTAATGACTTAATAATCTAATCATGGTAAATTAATCTCAAATTTCCATTAATATTTTCATACCAAATAAAATTGCAAGCAAGTCGTGCACTTACTAAAATCAGGGATTAAAATCCTTGTCTCATATCCAACAATAATCTTGTCATTGGATTTATGTTGATTTACTTACGAATAATCCGTGGTATAAAAATACGGGGTCTAACAGTGACTTTGGCACCAAGTCAATTCTCTCCTATAAATAGAGAGGTTCTCTTCATTGCATTTCATCCCTCATAAGAAATAAGAACTCTCTTCTCTCTTGTTCTACAAATATTCTTGCTTTAGTTTATTATTTTATAACAGCCATAATATTTTGGCAACAAGATTCAAATATATCCCAACAAGAAAAAACTTGTGGCTAAAAGTTTTATGTTATAACAGCAATTAAATGAAGTTGTTGCCATTTCTTGGTATTTGTCAACAATATCACTATTGTTGGGAAAACATTGTTGCTAATTATACACTTTCTTGAAGTGATCGTATTCACGAATTTCAATTTTTTTAATGTTACTTTATAACTTGACACGTTTTTAGTTGTATTTATGTGATTTATATATATATATAAATAAAACTGCTTGTAATTGCTTAACTCGTGAATAAGAATTCCCTCGGCCATCTGTTGATTAAATAAATAAAACTGCACACATCTTAATCAAGAACGAACCACCAAACATTTTAATGTTTCTCTTTTCTTTTGCTTGCAAAGTAACATTTTATTTTGGCGATGTGCAAAGAAACTCCATCTTTAATGTTTTTTTTTGACTTTTTAGTTGGCTTGAGATTTTAAAACTATAATAAACACGACAATACGTCAACAACAAAAAAAGAGGAATAAAGTGTTGAGCAGTTCAAGCAATCTGAATATAAAACTTTAAATAGAAATCGGACTTACAAGTGAGTTAATAAATGCATGAAGGTTCAAATAGCTTTATGCATGTCATAATTAATTAAAATGATATTGGATAATTAACTAAAAAAAATAAAGAGGTAAAGGGAAAGAATGAAAGAAGCAATAGAATATCCAAATTTTAAAAGAAAAGAGCATTAATTTCATTCGTCAAAATAAATTGTGGAGAAGGGAGAGAAACAGTACAAAACCTTTTTTTTTATCTTCTTGTCTTATTATATTTTGAAAGGAAGACAAGTGCATCAATTTAAGAATTCAAGCTCATTTCTTTCCATCCCTCCTCTCTGATGCTAATTAATTATCATATTACACTCTATGGTGTGTATGGAGCTGGCATGGGCATACTCTTGACAATACCACAAAGAGGTTGATTGTCTGGAAGGTTATACTCATCCCTTAAGGAGCGTGAAGGGGAGAGGATGCTAAAGTATAATTGCTGTCCTAAGTAGAACCTCTCCCACATCTCTGATCGCAAGTTCCACATTCCTGCATTGTCCAAGGTTGTCATCACAGCTGCCCACGAGTTTGGATAGACTTGGATGCTATGTCTGCTCACTGCGTCCACTAAGTTGTAGTTCTTCCTCTTCTCAGGACTCCACTTCCCGGGCTCGATGGCCACAGCAAAAAAGGAATACCCATCCAAGTGATAAGTCTGGATAGTCTTCTCTTGGTTCTCAAAGATAATCTCCACGAAATTACGGAAGGTAGCATTCTTTACATTCGGGGCAATGGTCACTTTGCTCAAGTCACTTGGGGGCTCATCAGCCATCAGATCATACCTGAATGTCTTTTCAGGGACTCCAAAGAATTCAACTAACTTGAATGGTGTGTCAGTATCCATATGGGAGATACCATTCAAGCTGAATCGAAGCTTGCTGCCTACTTGGCTCCTGGAGTTGACGATCTTGATGGTGCGAGTGATGTTGATTTTTCCGTAGTGGTAGGATCCCTGAGGGTTGGGACGGGCAGCGCTAGCAGTGAGGTTCCATCTGAATGAGCGGAATTGGTTCATGGACCATGCAATACCTTCAGTGTTATTCGGTGGAGGTGCTGGTAGCTCGGATGATGCCGCACCCATACCATTTGCATAACGAAGGATAGCTACGGAGGAGATGGCCTGCTTCAAAAACCTGCTAGAAACAACCATGTAATAGTCCTTAGGCTCCTGATCAGCAGTGACCAAGACCGAAAGACACTGACCAACGTGGATGTCAAGGGAGTCATAGATATTCTGCACGGTATGGGATCCCTCCATCTCTACCAGTTTCATGGCATGGCCTTGGATCCTGACATTAACTGAGGTTCTCATGCCAACATTGCACATCCTGTACCTGTAGGTCTTGCCAGGCTCCATGGTGAATAGTGGCTCTGTTGCTTTGTCACCAACCTTGTTGGACTTTCCATTAATGTGAATTCCATCAGGCCTCCCAATGGTGCGCCCTCCATCTAAGATCTTCTTTAAGGTTTTATGTCCCTTATTATACCAATCGCCCAAAAAAACGTTGTACTCATCGGCGGGTTTGTCAAAGGGAACGGGAATAAGGTTACGACTATGGACATCGAGGGCACCAAAGCCACCGGCTGCACGATGCAAGCCTGTGGTAGGGAAGTAGAAGAAGCTACCAATTTGGTCCTTCACTTGGAAATGGTATGTAAAGTTTGTGCCAGGCATGATGGGGCACATGGTTCCTGGGGTACCATCCTGCCACGAGTTCTTCCTCTGTTGGATACCATTCCAAGTAAGGAGCAAAGGCTCATCCAGGTTATTATAGACATTGACAACGATGTTATTGTTTGATGTGCAATTGATCCTGGGCCCTGGAAGTTGTCCGTTGATAAGGATTCCTTGTTGGGGGACACCCAACGGAGCAATTGTTCCATAGGTGACATTCCACTCGAAGAAGAGGTAAGGGTCCTCAGCTTTTACCACTATAGCTCCAATGGAGAGGCAAAGTAGCAAAGCCATAATTTTTACACTGGCTCTCTCCATGCCTCCTCTCTCTCTCTTCACAATTCCAAATCTCACTTTTTTTTTTGGAATTTTCTTAGATATTTTTTTTGGGAATTTTATTATATATATATTTTTTTTTTACTAAGAAGAAGAGGGGAATGTCTTCTTCTCCTTCCTGCTATAGCTTGCATTCTTACCCATCTCCCTGAGACCTTTTATAGCAAAAATTTCTTCTCTTGGAACCATTCATTAACTCCCGTAATGATATCTGTGGCTCACTTTTTATGATTGCCCCCATTAATGCGTTTCCTCTAATTGTGTTTTGCTTCTCCTTTTGTTTCTCACTTTTCTGCCTCCCTTTTCCTCGCATTCTAATTCTCGTTTTCGGACCTTGACTTATTCTTTATAGAATTTGAGAAATGTTCCAAGGACACTATATATATAGTTTAAATTTCTCCTTATCAATTAACGTAATAAATTAAAGTATCTTGTTTTTTCTTTCATCGAAAATCCTGCAAAAATGTTGACATATAAATAGACTTGTTCAAGATAAAAGCATGTTTTTTCATTAATGTCTTTTGTAGTTATTTTTATTATTATATTTTCTTTTATGGGAAACTTAGTAAAATTTTCATATTAACTTAACTATTTATTACTATCATGAAACAAAATGCTAACCTCTAAATTTGCAGCTAAATAATTATATATTCTCAGACAAAGAATGCACTGCACGTTATGATTATTTTTTTTCTACTAGCATTTAAGACTATAACATAGTTCAACAAACTAAGTACTATAATAAAAATAAAGAGTATGATAACTTGTCTAAAAATCACACATTGTATGATAACTAAAATATGTTCTTCTTTTAAAACATTTAATATGGTTATCAAGTTCGTGAATTATTAGGTGGTAAGGAACTATTTTCTATTGACCTAACTGTCTTAGTGGTTATACGGTCCTGAAGAATATAATTAAGTGCATAAAATACATTGTAATCTTTTGTAAGATTGTCGAAAATATTTAATTTTTGTTGTTAATTTGTCGCTTAAATTGGTTGGTCATTTTAAAGTATAAGAATATTCTTAGTGGGATTAACCCATTATATAAGTGTATAATACCCATTATTTAACGGGAATGAGACTACTCAAACTGTAATATAGTAAATGAAAGTATTCCAAGTGTCGAACCCACAGGGAGCAAAATGTAAACGGGGGTTGTTACCTTCTTAACCTAAATCAAATAAATAAAGAGTTGATTGTTAATTAAGACTAATTTAATTGATTGGATAGTAATCAATAATTTAAAGATAATCGAGGTCATTAATCTTCATAACTATGGATAATTAATATGTGTTGTCGTGAATCCCCTCAGGTTATAATCTCAACACCTACTTAACTGAATCACATTTTCGGCTTGTTGTAATATTCTTTCGTAACTCAGTTTGTTGTTAAGATGTATTTTAATTAGCCTAATCTTGTTGTAGACAACTGTGTTACCGCTCGACCTCAACTAAGTTGCCTGTCAATTACTTCTCTACTAGTGCACGTGCCCGCGCGGCTTGAATTTACAGAATAAATTTTCATCTCTGATGTCCGAAAAGCATCAAATAAGTCAAATTTCTTAACAAATTTTATATGATTTTTCTATTGTACGTGTAATATTCTAACATAGATTTTTTTCCATTAAGGAGTTTAGTTTGAATTGATAACTTTCCTCTTGTTTTATTTATGCAATATTGGATTGAGATAAACTTAAAAAGAGTTACTTTGTTTGTCTTTGAAGCAAAACTATTATTGTTGTTACTTTGTTTTTTAATTGCAGTTGTTGTTGTTTAAAACTAAAAATAAGTTAAAAGACAAAAAACAAAAATAAAGAAGCACGGAAAAGGGGAAAGTTTTGTAGTCCTCACAAAACTTTCCAAAAAATATCAAACTTTTTAATTAATTACTTGTAGGTCCTGATCTTATTTTTTAAAGTCAAATTTATTTTTTGTTCTTATGGTTTACGTTTTAAAAGCTATTGAACATTCTGCCTTATTTACCTATTTTCTATCCGGTACGCGTATTGGAGCTCGCCTAATCCAGATTCGCGTCGCATAGGGCCCAATCGGGGGAAGCGCTCCCTACCAAGGATTTTTTCATACTCAGGCTTGAACCTGAGACCCCTGATTAATGGAGGAACAGCCCCATCCGCTGCACTTTATTTTCCCTGTTGCTTTCTTCTATTAACCTAAAAAATAGTCAATTCTTCACTAGATATTCTTGCTTCTTGTTGCTCTTTGTTTTCTTCTTTTTCATTTGTTGCTTATTATAGATTTTTCATGTAAGCATTTCTTTTACTTTATATTTGTATTATGAAATTTGAGAATTTCTGAAAATTCTTTTACTCATATGTAGGCATTTCTTTTACTTTATATTTATACTTTAATGAGCTCATATGTGTTTACCAAGATTAGTACAAAAATAATTTTCAGATAGTTTTAAAAATTATTAAATGATGCCATATAATGTTGAAAATGAAGACAATATTATCAGTCAAGATCGGGTTATCTTTAAAATCTCTTGTTTGGTTAACTAAAATTAATCTTTTAAACATAAAATGAGTTTGAAGTAGGGCGGAATTAGAGTGTCAGCTACCGATTTGATCGGATTCGGTAGCACTTTGGTTCAAATTCTGTATTTGTCTTAAAAGTTCATTAAATATGTACAAATTATTAATTTAGAACTAAATAACTTAAAAAATTAGGATTCGAAACTCATATATTTCAAATTATGGCTCCGCATTTAATTTGAAGCAAAATAATTCATCAAAATGAAAGTTAAAATATTAAAGGAGTGAAATGAAAGTTTTGCTTTTGTATATTGAAAATATACTTATTTGAAGTTTAATTATTACCAACATAAATTATATTTCTTTAATTAAAATATTACTTTTTATATCTGGAGTGGGGCCCGAGCTTAGCACGGGTCTCGTGAGACTAGCTAGGTATATGTAGGAAAACAAGAATAATAGCTCTTAAAGTTCAACACAAGAACGATTACATTGATTTAATTCATAATAAGGTTCATCAATCCATAAATTATAGAGTCCTATAACCATAGCACAACATAAGAACACGTGAAATATATAACGGAACAACATGATTAAAGAGAATAGAAAGAATTACTCCAACCCAAAAATACTAGACTTCTTCCACGGTCTACTCCAAAGTACAGTGAATGTAATTATCTACTCAAACTGGTAAATAAATTGTAGAACGAATTACTTACGTGAGAGAAAATAAAAATGACAAAGTTATGTAACTACTCTATTATATTTTGTCATACGTACCTCTACTTGTTTCCCTCTATTTTCCCACTGAAAAATGTGATATAATCAACATTTATGTGTAAGGGTTAAAATTTGGGCTTTAGATTAACTTGGGTCGAAACTGCTGCAACATACAGGACCATGCATGCAATCATAGTGTGCGATTTAGACGCACGCATGGGTCTTGAGTCTTCTAGATTTGGATGTAACAACTCAACTCCCCCCCCCCCCTCTTTTTTGTATATTTACGTCTTATTACATGACTTGAGGCTTCACATATGTATATTATTTTTTTGGACTTGTTGGCATGCTCTGGGTGGAACCCGAGGAGCTCAGTGATGTTTCAATACCATCAGAACCATGTTTGAAATTGTAGATTTTCTGGTATTGATAGTTTCTTCGTGAACGCGGTGCTGATGGCTGCGACACGCAACCCTTCCCTAAGTCCAAAAATGCTAATTTTCTTCGTTCTTCTCATTTCCAAGTCTCTCCAACATCTCCAATTAGTTATATGACGTCTCACATGCCTGTTGACACGTCTTGAAGGTGTCCTTAACTCCAAATGGACTTCTATAATTGCATTCATGCAATGTTTTAAAATTATCTAAGTCATAACTAATCCAAGATACATTAAGAAACTTACGGAGTCTTTTGAACAAGGGTTCTAAAATATCGGTGAAATGAACTTGAACTGTAGCTGTTGGAAGAAAAACCTCAATCGTGACCACAAATCATCAACTATGACCTGCTTTCAAACGAACACATTTAAAGAACATGAACAACATTTGGAGTTCAACTGCGGTTATGGTTACCGAATCGTTGCCATGCCTTAGACGGATAACGTTTCAAAGAATGTCTGAAGTGTTAAGATAGTACACAAGCAAGCACCCGACGAGAGTGTCGTCATAGTTTATCAATCACTGTCATGCATTGACGCGAAATTTGGACAACCGAACGTAGGAAGAAAGAGACGAATCATTGCCATAGATGGCCCGATATGAGCATTTTTGTAGATATTAAAGTATAAGTAATATTTTAAGGTTATTTTTAGCAGCTTATTGGTGCAATGAACACTAGCATTATCATCTTGAGGAGTTTTTGAGGATTCCCTACCATCGTGTTTAGATTTTCTTACTCCCTACTATCGTGTTTAGATTTTCTTACTCTTTGTGCCTTTTTTATGTCTAGTGGTCTAATTTTCATAATAATTTCTTTCTTTATTATGGGTAGCTAAGTATATTAATACCAATCTTAGGTTGTGAACCTTATAGGTTATGTTTATATGATTGTTTATAACTGACTTTAATGAGATTTATTTTGTTTCATATTTTTATTGAGAATTGGTGGTTGCAAATATTATTCTAGCCTTATTTATCTTGATTTTCACTTGAGAAAGTGAATTTAAGAGTGAGTAAATAAGATAACAAGAATTTATCATCTTGGCCACTAATCAATTGTGTACATGTAATCTTATTTACTTTAGAAAGTTCTAATGGGATTAAACCATTCAATACACAATCCTAGGTCTTTAATCGAATTGAAAATAACTTAATTTTATTTCTCGCATCCTAAGTGTTTGAGTAATCACTACTAGTCTTAATAATCATTCACCTATTACTAGGAGAATAAATTTAGTTAGGTAATCTCAGGTACATTACTTTAGTCTTGACGTTTTAACTTTCTTTGGATTTGATCCCAACTGATTAAATAAATCATAATATTTGCATATGTGAGCGATATACCAATTAATTAACACATTCATTTCGCCTCCTAAAAGAAGAATATCTTTTTCAATTGCCTTCAGTCTAACTACGGAGTAAAGGTGCTTCCATTTTTCTCCTCAACGGATTTTTACCCTAAATAAAATAAAGAAAAGTGAAGTAATTGCACATAAATAGTTTAAGTAATACTAATAGTTATTAATCATGTATATAGTAGAAAAATACTAGGGAGAAATTCTTAACTAGCAAAGCATGTCTTTTTATCCTCAGGCAAGTTAGAGAATAATCTCACACTCCTGTCCGGAAAATAATTTCCCTCCCACTCCCGAAACATATTAAGTGATACCACGCGCACGCAGAAGGAAAACAGGATTGGTACGTGATGTTACCCTCGCAGTATAAGCGAGCCAGGAAATAATCTTATAAGACAAAAAACCCAGCTGTTATTTTATTATTTACAACCACTGACGTTTCGGAGTTTTATATCCACACTCACTTGTACCTTTACTCTTCTCTCCAAGAAGACTTGTTAGGGTTTTGATTTTTCTTCAACAATTTTGACCCACATGACAAGATAGATTGGTAATTTTTGGGCACAAGGAAGAAATCGTAGCCGTACTCTTTACTATGGTCTGCCAAACCCTAGTTTTCGGAAGATGAATTCTGTGTGGGAATGTATCACTGTTAGTTTTGGAGGCTTCTGTTGAGGTATGTAAAACGTTCAACTTTGATTCTTCATCATTTTAGCTGAATGCATGAACGGAATTATTGGATGCAGTTGACAGAGAAAGGAGGAAAATGGAAGGAAATGAGCATGAATTGATGTTGGCATGTGTGATTTCGGGGACCCTTTTCTCTGTGCTGGGTTCTGCTTCTTTTGCTATACTTTGGGCTGTTAATTGGCGCCCATGGCGGATTTATAGGTAATTTACTTCATTTGTGATATGTCTTTCTTATTCCTTTTTTTCATATACTATATAGTAAGCATTCAACTGCGCATCCTGGCACTCGCAGAAGTTTATCTTTCTGCTTATTTTAAATGTGGCTCAAATGTGAGTAATGAAGGTCATCTATACGGTTCTTAGTGCTGTAGAAAACTGTATTTCTATTTTTTTTTTTTTGGTGCTTTGTAGCTAAAACTGCAGCACCAGGAGAGAACCTGCGAGGAGGAATAATAATGCCACCTAGAACCTAGAAGAGGAGGGAAAATAATTAGAACACATATACAATATTTTTTTGTAAATGTGCAAAAGTGGGTATCAAAGAGCACGTACCTGCTAAGCGAAGATGAATGCCTAACATTTAGAACCCAAAATATTTTTAATAGTTCCTGGTTTTTAGATGTAAGACAATATTTATTCTATAACTCTGGTTCCCTAACTAGCTTACAAACATCTTGATTAATTCACCGGGCAGTCTATCTAGCCCATAATACAGGTTGTTAAGGTAATCCCTGCACGCTTATGCTGGAGGTCTGCAAGTTGTTACTCCCATGCCTCAGCTTTCAGGAAATCCCCTCGTGGACAATATTGTAGTGATTTGAGATGAATAATAGGACTTGCATCTGCTGCTTTTGAACCTTGGCATTTGTTTTATATGCTGCCCTACAATCTTTTTAATGTAATAGACGCTTACAGTGTCTCCCCTGTTTTTGTGTTCCTAAATCTATCTCTGGTCAGTCTCAAGTCCAAATATGTATCCATTTGTGGTGCTGAAGAAGTTGAAGTTCAAGCTACATCATCTTTGCTTTTATGCTCCACATTAGCACTTTGCAATCAATAGGCTTCCCGTGCTGTCGCCTAATTATTTTGAGAAATTTTAAACCACAAGTTCGCAGTTATGTCACGTGACACTTGTTGGGTTTGCAACCCCATAGGCTTAGTATGAGTTACGTACTCTGTGAGTAATTTAAGTTACCTTATTATTGGTCATTGTGAGAAACTTTATTGTAAGGTAGCATTCATTCTTTGTCTTTTCCAAAGTGTCCAATCCCTTGTTAGAGAAATAACTCTAAAAGGTGTTTCACATATCTAGATATTCCTGTTCAGTTCAGAGGAAAATCCTTTTAATTTCTGGTCTTTTATTTTAATTGGTTAACAAAATTAGCCTGAGGTCTTACCCTTCTAAAGGAATATATGTATCCATTGCTGTATGTATAGTTCTAGAGGACCTCTGTGGCCATAAACTTTTTAGATTTAGTATCTCGGGCATCATTCTATACTCTGTTTTACATGGGATGTGACCTATGACACTTTCTAATAACAGTACTACATATTAAAGGCTTCAAAACAAAGATATGCTGTTTAACTGCAGTGTTTGGTGTTTTCTTTGATTGCCTTTGGTACCTCATCCATGAGACTGTCTATTCACCCAATTTTGCTGTCCAACTATATTTGTTTTTTTATTGTTTGATTTGACAGATCTGTCTAGCTACTTCTATACCATACATTATAGTTCATGTATCTGTTCAGATATATCAATGAATTGCCTTTCATGGATGAAAAATGTGCTTCTTTGTTGCTAATATCTCTATTTTTTGCTCTTACAGTTGGATCTTTGCTCGAAAATGGCCGGGATTCTTACAAGGGCCCCAGCTGGGAATTATATGTAGTTTCTTCTCGCTGTCTGCATGGATAATTGTGATCTCTCCGGTTGTGGTTCTTGTTACATGGGGATGCTGGTTAATGTTGATATTGGGGCGAGATATAGTTGGTCTAGCTGTAATAATGGCTGGAAGTTCTCTGCTTTTGGCATTCTACTCAATAATGCTTTGGTGGAGAACTCAGTGGCAAAGTTCAAGTATGTATTACTTCTTTACTGCTGGGAGAAAAAACCTATTTTTCCGTGAGGAAGAAAAAGAATGCACTCAATCATGTTGGTTACACACACACATATACATTTACATAATATTTCAACTACCATCATATGTCTAAGCTTAAGAAATTTTTCTGTCGAAACTGGCATGGGCGAAGACACTTATTTTGTGTTTTTTTAACTATTCAATTACCATCATCCCGGTTGAGAAGATAATAGAAATTAGTTAACTTTGGGGATTCACAACTGATTTTGATCTGTAAGTCAAATTTCTTTGCCGGTGATCTTGTACACTTGAATAGAATCAAATTTGAGCAGATTTATGATTTCAAGATTCATCAACACATTACTCAGACTTATTGAGGTTTGGTTGCTACATATTTTGGGATCTGAAATGATTGAAATTTGTTTATTACCGTCTTAGTGGGAAGAGAATTCTTGATAAGTTGACATTAGACGGGAAGAGCATCCTTGTAGATTCTCTACTTCTTAATATGCTTCTTGTATATTGGAATTTCTCGCCATAATAATATTACATATCCAAATTACACCAAAAAGAAATTAAAAGGAGACAATGACTTTCAGTAGGGAACTCTCTTGTCCTTTGAAAATTCGACTGTTGCTCTCGTTCCAATAGGGGTGTGCATAATGTGGTATATACTGAATTATTGAGCCAAAACCAAAAATTTCAGTATTCAGTACAATGTTTTGTATTTAGATAAAAAGAACCAAAATACCGATACTATCTTGTATGGGCAGGGTATACCGGACAATAGATTGGATGTATGGAGACGGAGAGAGAGTAGAGATGGTTTATTCACTCTTAAATCTTGCTACAAGAGTTTATTAAGGAGAGATGAATGTATTTTCTTTGGAGGTTGCCATCATACCCTAAATGCCGAGGAATACAAGGTTACCAATTTAAACAATAAGGAGAGTTGGAAGTTATTTTCTCTGATTGCTCTATCTGGGTTCGTGGGGATTTGAAGGTTTGTTTCTTTGCGTGGTTGACATCAATGAGAGTTATCTTGACGGTGGAATTCTTATTTGTAAATGATCATTTCCTATAGGGTTAATCGATTTTGGAGGGTGATTCTCAACTGGTTTGGGTTGCAATGGGTGATGCTGAGCGCGGTGAAGGAGGCATTGTATAACTGGGCTTACAGGAGGGGAAAGAGAAGTCCAAGGACATGTAACGTTGCCCCTTTAGCAAATATGTGGGTTATTTGGAAAAAGAGAAATAGGAGGGCGTTTGAAGGGATTAAACAATATATTACTAAACTGCAAAGCAGTCTTTTGTTTCTAGTTTTCTTTTGGTGTTCCCATGTGATCCCTGTTTGTATAGAAGATTGGGTTTATTTTGTTGAGAACCATATGTTAATGTAGGTTTTTTGGTATACTGCCTGTGTCACGACCCAAATTACCCCTTAGTTGTGAGTGACACCCAATAATCCTATTATTCGTTGGGAGAACCAAACAACAGGAAAGAATAGCAAATATCACCCAAAAAAATATGATGGAGTCTCAAATAACCCATGTCATAGATAACAAAGTTAGTGGAAATAGTTAAAGAGGAAATATCTCAACAACTCAACTAAAGCCAAAATAAACATAGTCCAAAGCGTTTATAAGAATCAGGACAAGTATCTGGTGCCGGGTGTGCAAATCCCATTAAACCTAAGAAAATAAGAAGATAGATAGACGGGTGGCCTCTGTGGATCTGGCGGATGACTTACCTCAAAGATGGTAAGGACTCAGTGTTAGACTCACTCGTTAATCGAAGTGTCAGCTAAAACAACTGCATGTGTATCGGATGGGGTTAGTCACAAAGACCAAGTAAGGTCTAGATCCGCTCACCAGAAGAGAGATACAAGTCATGTCAAGAAAGATGAGATGATAATATGCTAACTGGCATATTTCTGTAATACACAACAATCTTTGCAGAGGGTAACTTTGGGCCAATCGTCTTACCATTTCGGCTTCGAAGGGTGGCTATGGTCCGACGTCTTATGCGGAGTCTCATCGGGATGAAGAGGGGGGCTCTAGCCAAACCGTCTTGTACGCCTGAGGACAAGAACATACAGTGTAGTCCCATAAGTGGGGTCTGGAAGGGTAGTATGTACACTGACCTTACCCCTACCTTAGTAGGTAGAGAGGCTATTTCCGCTAGTCCTTAGGCTCAAAGAAAGCCATGGCAAATACTAAGGAAAGCATGACAAAGCACGTGCAAAAGAGACAATAACAACAACAAAAGAATATGATAACCGTAGTACAAGAAACAACCGATAGTAGCAAAAATTATACATCTGAGGACAACATGTGAAATCAAGTAAATACACCACAAGGCTAAATAGCCATAAATAATTATACAATGCGAGTAACATTCGAACTATGGCGTATCTTGAAGATATCACCACCAAATCTCAGAAAAGTAAAGGAATTATGATATTAACAAGTGGAATTATGATATTAACAAGTCTGTTAGCACATACTCACTTCACACATGCGCAAGAATAGTCGAAAATAAATATGCAAGCAAAGGTCAGTCAAGCTCAGAATAGCGGCATTCAGAAGTTAAGATCTTTCCTTACCTGGATTCGCGGTACAAGTAAGCTTAACAACAACATACCCAGTGAAATTTCACATAGTGGGTTCTGGGGAGGGTAGAGTGTACGCAGACCTTACCCCTACCTTGGGAGGTAGGGAGGCTGTTTCTAGTAGACCCTTGGCACAAGGACAAGCAGTTCAAAGCAGTATAAAAGATATGAAAAAATACTGTAAAGAGCATGAAAAAGAAGCAGCAATAACTACCACAAAATAATACAATAATCAAATTACAAGAAAAAACAGATAGTAGCAGAAATCGAACGACAAAAGAACTATAAGAATACTACTACGGCTAAGTAGGACAACGCTCAACTACCTGCTAGCCTTCCACCCTAATCCGTGTCCTCCATAACCTCCTATCTAAGGTCATGTCCTCGGTAAGCTGGAACTGCTCCATATCCTGTCTAATCACCTCTTCCCAATACTTTTTAGACCTACCTCTGCCTCTCATAAAACCATCCATAGCCAACTTCACACTTCCGCACTGGGACATCCGTGCGTCTCCTCTGCACATGCCCGAACCATCTTAGCCTCGATTCCCACATCTTATCCTCTACCGAGGCCACTCCCACCTTCTCCCTAATATCCTCATTTCTAATCCTATCTCTCCTAGTATGACCACACATCCATCCAACATGCTCATCTCCGCAACCTTCATCTTCTGAACGTGAGAATTCTTGACTGGCCAAAACTCCTCCCCATACAACATAGTTGGTCTAACCACCACTCACTCTGTAGAATTTGCCTTTAAGTTTTGGTGGCACCTTCTTATCACACAAGACTCCGGATGCGAGTTTCCGTTTCATCCACCCTGCACCAATATGGCGTGTGGCATCCTCGTCAATCTCACCATTTCCTTGGATAATAAACCCAAGATACTTGAAACTTCTTTTCCTTTGGATTGGATGACCTGAGTATCAAGCCTCACTTCCACACCATTTTCTTTGGTACAAGTAAGCTCACACTATCCAAAACTGTGTTCTCAGGCCTCCAAAGCAACTGTATCTACGCGAAAACATCAATAAGGGGAAACTAATCCCATAATTTTATGACACCCCGGAATCAAAGTCAACTCTTCGTCAACTCAAACTTGTCCCTCGAGTCAGCCATCCGAAATCCGAAATTGATTGTATGAACCTGTTACCCATAAATGTTAGAGTCCATTTTTATAATCAAGTTTCAATCTTGAGGTCAATTCATGGGTCAAATCTCATGTAACCTAAATTTCAAGCTTATAACTAAATCTCAATTTCTTTTGAGCCGAGGGTCTTTCGGAAACAGCCTCCCTACCTTCCAAGGTGGGGGTAAGGTCTGCGTACACTTTACCCTCTCCAGACCCCACATTGTGGGATTCAACTGGGTATGTTGTTGTTGTTGTAAATAAATCTCAACGTTCTATACGTTAACCCATGAATTTAAAGGTGAAAACATATCCCAATACCAACTTAATGATTCAGTATCATACCAATATATTAATATTCACATCCCAAACATATTAAACAAAGAATTAATGCACCTTCATATAAGAAGGGGCCGATAATATTAAAGTTGAATCAACAATTATTACATGAATTGAGTTTATTTGAAATTATAAAGAATGGATCTTGGGCCTAACTCAACCTCAAAAGCCAGATCATGAAGGGAAGATTGTCCAAGACCATATAAGGAGACCAAGTAACTTATCCACAACCGATGTTGGAGAATCAACCCCACCGCACGCCCAAGACTAAACATCTGGAGCATGGACAATATAAGATGGGGCCCAGCATCAGGTTAAACAAGAATTGGGTGGGCCTGAGTTTGATACCATGTAAAGAACGGATCTTGGGCCTAACTCAACTCCAAAATCTTGGGCCTAACTCAACTCCAAAAGCTAGCTCATGAGGGGAGGATTGTCCAAGACTATATAAAGATACCAAGTAACCCATCCACAACCGATGTGAGAGAATCAATAAAAATCACATTCCAAGTCTTCACTAATTAAGCAATGATTGCCCCATGATTTGCCCCTGTCATTACCTCATCAATGATTCATCATATTCTTATTCTAATCCCTAATACTTGACAAGGTATATTTACAATATCACTTAAAGTATGGAATAAAATTTTCAATACTTGATGCGTTCTTCACCGTGCTACTCTTCTTTGAGATGCCACCTTTCCTCTCTTTTCCGCCCCCTTCCGTTCTTTCTTTAAGTTAGAAATATGATTTCCTTGTTTCCAACATTTGTCCTACCCTTCTCTAGATGCGAACAAGTAAATGTTGGGCTTGGCCCATTAACTACACCTTAAATAGCCACAAAGGTCCGACTAATTATCAATTATCATACCATCCTATGTAGTGAGAGCTTGGCCCACAACTTCATCCTCTAGTTACCCACTTCGATGTGTCATCTATGAAAATTAGTGAACTACAATCAAAGGAATAATTCCAAAGTCCACTTTGAAAAAATAATAAAATAAACCGGGTTGTTACAGCTTGTATACGGGATTTCCCCCAATTATTAATAAAATTATTCACCTTTTAAACAAAAAATGCAAATCTTCGAATTCTCTTAGCAATGTCTTCTCATCAGCAACAGCAACAACAACAACATACCCAGTGTAATCCTACACTACAGAGTGGGGTCTGGGGAGGGTAGAGTGCCTCTACCTTGGGAGGTAGAGAGGCGGTTTCCAATAGACCCTCAGCACAAGGACAAGCAACTCAAAGCAGTATAGAATGTCAGGGCAAAATACTATAAATTATAAAAGAATGATAAGGCAGTATGAAAAAAAAAAAAGCAGTAGCTATTACAAATTAATACGATAATCAAAATACAAGAAACAACATAAAGTAGCCGAAATCAAAGGACAAGAAACTATAAGAGTAATACTACGATTACAAATCATATTTTAACTCATGAACGATTACACTGCTCACCAGTCTGGAGAGATGGAAACAGAGCTTCCTTAGATGTTGAACTCTTGTGTTACCGAGTATTCGTATGGTTGTTATTTGATTCCATTTCTTGTACTCCCTCCGTCCCGATTTAAGTGTCTTACTTTCCTTTTTGGTATGTCCAAAAAAGTGTCTCTTTTTATATTTAGTAAGTTGACAATTCAAACATCCTACATGACAAGTTTATAACCACACGATTCAAAAGTCATTATACAAATCTTTAATTTATGACCAGAAGATGCAAAAGCCTCTCTTTATTTCTTAAACTTTGTATCTAGTCAAACTAAGGCACCTTTTTGTGTGGGAACCCGTAGCGGCTATCCTTCAGGTGCTCACAGGGTAAACTTCGCTTCTATGTAATAGCCCGCAAACCACATAGGTGAGATAACCCGCACTAGGCAAGCCCTGTGCGATGAGCTCAACCCAAAAGGCAAATCTCCTGCCGTCATAGATAGGGGGTTTCGAATTTGAGACCTCCATTATGGAAGCCCCATGCTCAACCAACTGAGCCACCCTTGCGGGTTCTAGTCAAACTAAGACACTTAAATTGGGACGGAGGGAGTATTTGTAAAATGTGCTCTATGAAGCTGCTAACTCATTTGACATCCCCACAGTAGCATCCTTCTGTGCTCAAGTTTCCCGCGACTGGTGTTACTGTTGGATTGATATACTACTCGAATATGTGCATTTAAATTTGGCCTCTGTGCTTTATAGATGAATTTATTATGATCTTAAAATCTTTTACCTTTTAGTAAAGTTTAAGCCAGAACACAGATGATTTCTTGTTAAAGGATGATAATTTTTTTTCTTCTAAAAAAAAAGGATGATAATTTTAGCAATTAAAATTTAACACTATGGTCATTGTTTTGTCAATCGAAAACAACTTCTCTACCCCACACAAGGGGTTAGGTATGCGTACACTCCACCCTCCCCAAACCCCACTTGTAGGATCACACTGGGTATGTTGTTGTTGTTGTTGCTGCTGCTATGGTCATTGCTTTTGTATGTAAGGACTAAGTAGAAGTCCTTATGTATGGATCTATAGCTGAAAAAAGAGAAAGAAGCTTCTTTTACATCTGTTCTCTTGCTTATCTTGAAGTTCTTTCACTCCCTTCACTTCACGTTTGAATCGTCATGTTATGTATGCTGCAGGGGCTGTAGCTGTTCTCCTCCTACTAGCTGTTGGATTGCTTTGCGCATATGAACTTTGTGCTGTGTATGTCACAGCTGGTGCTAGGGCATCTGAAAGATACTCACCTTCAGGGTTCTTTTTTGGTGTGTCGGCAATCTCCCTGGCAATTAATATGCTATTTATTTGCAGGATGGTCTTCAATGGTATGATGATGTGTTTCTTTGTCATGATTTCTATATGTGTTTTTTGAAGGTTGATCAGCAAATTGTCGTGAGCATCTTTGCTCTATCTTCTGGCTCAACGTAGGACAGATATTTAGAGAATTTTGTTGGTTATTGTTTCCCATTCAGGGTCCATTGAAATCTCTACAGAACTCTTGTTCTCCTTGTGTTTTTTTCTCCTTTCAAAATTCTTGTTCTACCAATCCTGGCAGGTAACGGCTTAGATGTTGATGAGTACGTACGGAGGGCATATAAATTTGCTTATTCTGATTGTATTGAAGTGGGTCCCGTTGCTTGCTTGCAAGAGCCACCTGATCCCAATGAGTTATATCCTCGACAATCTAGAAGGTAAGCTATACATAGCTTGCTATAAAGTCATGCTGCTTCATTGTAGCTATTGTTTTTTGTATTATAATTCTTTCTCTTCTGGGAGCTTTTAAATCTTATGATTAACCCCCTCATAAGTAGGATAATTTATTGGATTTCCAGCAACAAGAGAATGCTGGTAGGCATTTACAGCAAAAATAAAGCAGCATTACATGTCATGCAATGTTTACAAAGAATCAACCATGGCCTCTATCATTAACTGTAGCCATATTGCACCACAAAAATAACAAAGCAATACATTTGCATTTGTCATTTATTACAGATTCTTTTTTGTTCTCAATAGTTGTATTCTCCTCCCACCACTCCCACCCCCCCCCCCCCCCCCCCACAAACACACACTCTTCCCCCTCCATATGGACCACCAGATCGCTGCTGGGATGGAGTTCTGGACCTACACATGTTGTTTCCTTAGGCCCTTCATGTGCCAACACTGTAATAAGTTCATTGTTGATTATGGAATTGTTCAGCTGATCCGGTAATATTTAAGAGATGATTCCAAAGCTGTGAAGCGAAGGTGCAATCCAAAGGAAGATGATTGACATCTTCTCTGTAATCATTGTTTGGATCCTTATATTTTATGACTATCTCATCTAAATGCTTGAGCGGCTAGAGAGAGCATACATTTATTTACTTAATTATGTTCGTTTTACGGCGCTCACGTGCGGGCTTAATTTTTTTCAATGAGCCAAATACGTGGATTTTTTTTTCTTTTTTGATAATGAGGGTAAACCTAGGACCTCTGCCTGCACTAATATCATGTTTTGTGTTACTATAGCATCTAAAAGGTTAAGCTGTTAGAGAGAGCTCCATTTTACTTACTTAATTATGTTATAACAATTTCGGGGGTCTATCGAAAACAGCCTCTCTACCCTACAAAGGTAGGAGTAAGGTTTGCGTACGTACATCTTACCCTCCCTAGACTCCACACTTGCGATTATACTGGGTATATTGTTATTGTTTTGTTGTTGTAATTATGTTATAACAATGTTTGTACACAACTTCCATGAACCACTGCAAACATATCCGACCATCTAAAAGGTTTCAGACACGAAATTATTGAGACCGAGACCCCTTACTCTTTAGGATGCTCCAAACAGACCAAAACAAAGAAGACACTCTTTCCCCATCTCATCAAAGGAATTCATGAATATGAGTCATTCTTGTTGGCTCTATATAAAAGGACATGATGACCAATATGACTTCTTCTCGTTTTTTTTTTTTGGTTGGGGAGGAGGGGGACAACATTATTGTTATAACAGATGGAAGAATATGAAGAGAGGCCAAGGTCTTAACTAAACAATTGGTGTAACTCAAATCTCTTTGAATAGAAGGAATACTAACTCTGAGAGAATAAAGCACGCTCTCCAGTAAATAGAGTAGATCTAAAATCCACTGTTAATCAAATAAAATTAAATGCTACTTTAGTTTAGAACATTATCCTGTTATATCATGTGATCAGTAGGTTCTCATCTATACTGCTCATCATATTTCCAGAACTATGTTCTCAACATATTCTCTGAAACCAATAATTTAATCATCGTCATGCTGAACTTGGGCTCTGCAGGGCTCTGCATCTTGGACTTCTCTATGTTGGTTCACTTGTAGTACTTCTTGTGTATTCTATCCTGTATGGTCTGACAGCAAAGGAATCAAACTGGCTTGGGGCTACAACATCAGCTGCTGTGATAATCCTTGGTAGTTCATTTCCTGCGTATATCTTTCTCCTTTTCTGATTCCGTAATGGGAAATAGTTTAAAATTTCTCTGTGGTAAGTAATGAATTCACTAGCTTTTCATTCTAATCAGATTGGAACTTGGGAGCATGCTTGTATGGCTTTCGACTTCTGAAAAGTCGAGTCGTTGTGCTTTTTGTTGCTGGTACATCTCGGGTGTTCCTGATCTGTTTTGGAGTTCATTACTGGTTTGTTGTTAACCTTTGCTAATTAATTTCCTTCCTTAATCAAGTCTTCTTATACTTGTGGGCAAATATATACCTTTTAATATAATTGATAGAATAGAACTTTTAATCTTTTACTGCAACAACTTCATTTCAGGTACCTTGGACATTGTATTAGTTATGCAGTTGTAGCATCTGTGCTGTTGGGCGCTGCTGTTTCACGGCATTTATCAGTTACAGACCCATTAGCTGCTAGGCGAGATGCCTTACAGAGCACAGTTATCCGCCTTCGAGAAGGTTTCCGTAGAAAAGACCAAAATAGCTCTGCAAGCTCTTCTGAGGGTTGTGGCTCAAGTGTGAAACGCAGTAGTAGTGCTGATGCTGGTCATCTTGGTAATGCAACTGTGCCTTGCACTGGTGATGGCAGTACCTGGCATAACATTGAGGGGATTAATAGTGATAAGAGCATAGACAGTGGAAGGCCAAGTTTAGCTCTGCGTAGTAGTTCCTGTCGTTCAGTAGTTCAAGAGCCTGAAGTAGGATCGTCTTATGTTGACAGAAATTTAGAGCATAATAGTTCATTGGTTGTATGTTCTAGTAGTGGCCTTGAAAGCCAAGGCGGTGATTCTAGTACATCCACTTCTGCAAATCAACAGATATTGGACTTGAATTTGGCACTTGCATTTCAAGAAAAGTTGAGTGATCCCAGGATTACATCTATGTTAAAGAGGAAAGGAAGACACAGAGATCGTGAATTAGCTAATTTGTTGCAAGATAAAGGGCTTGATCCTAATTTTGCTGTGATGCTGAAGGAGAATGGACTGGACCCAATGATTCTAGCCTTGTTGCAGAGAAGTAGTTTGGACGCTGATCGAGAACATCGTGACAATAACCCTCCTGTCACTGATTCAAACGATGTTGACAATGTGTTACCTAATCAAATTTCATTCTCGGAAGAACTTAGACTCCAAGGACTGGGAAGGTGGCTTCAACGTTGTAGAGTAATGTTGCATCATATAGCAGGAACTCCAGAGCGAGCATGGCTTCTTTTCAGTTTAGTGTTCATACTTGAAACCGTCATTGTGGCTATCTTCCGACCAAATACAATAAAACTTTTGAATGCTACACACCAACAGGTAAGAAATGCATTGGTACTTTAAAAGTTTAGTTTATAGTGTACTTGGAGTACGATGCAGCTAAAATATTCTCCACATAGTTGTATTTTCCATTTTCTAACAAAATTTGGTTAACGATTGTCTGCAGTTTGAATTTGGCATCGCGGTTCTCCTTTTGTCTCCTGTTGTCTGTTCTATTTTGGCCTTCCTTCGGTCTTTGCAAGCTGAAGATTTATCCATGACTTCAAAACCCCGGAAGGTACTTATTTTTGGTTCTTTGCCTACGAGTATCTGTTTCTATTTGTTTTTTCCACTAAGTATGTTGTTGCTATTTGAGGTTTTGGTTTTGATAACTTTACGCCATTGTTACTGCTGGTATTTTGTCGTTTCATCACTTATTTGCCTGGAGATCTTGTTTTCAAGTGTATTGTTGTCTCCGTGCAGTGTTCTAATGTTCGTTGATGTCGATTTTCAAAGCTCTTGTATATTTTGATGCTATCTACGTTGGTTTCTATGGTATTAAGTTTGTGGCTCAGCCTCTTTTCTTCTGCAAGGGTGATTTTCTTTAGGTACTGGGGTTTCAGCACTAGTCCAGTTCCTCTCTCTCTGTCTCTCTCTCTCTCGCATTCTAAATATTCATCTTAATTCTTTATGTGTTCACCTGTGATGTGAGGGCCAATGTTTTGTTCTATGGTTAGGTACTGGGGTTTCAGCACTAGTCCGGCTCCTCTCTCTCTGTGTCTCTCTCTCTCGCATTCTAAATATTCATCTTAATTCTTTATGTGTTCACCTGTGATGTGAGGGCCAATGTTTTGTTCTATGGTTTTCATTGCACAAGAATGATAAGGCCGCTAGAACCCAGACCAAAGGTTTTTGTGCCAGCCAATCTTTTGAATCCAGTTAATGGGGTAGGTTCTGCTGGGACCTGTTAAGCAATTGAATTATGGATACAATAACATACCCAGTGAAATCCCAAAGTGAAGGGTAGAGTGTACGCAGACCTTACCCCTACCTTGGGAGGTAGAGAGGCTGTTTCCGGTAGACCCTCGGCACAAGAACAAGCAGTTCAAAGTAGTACGAAAAAAGAAATAATGGAAACGAATAAGACATGTCAAATTCTTTAAAAAGCATGATAAAGCAGTCTGTAAAAAGGAGCAGAACTACCACAAATCAATAAGATAATTGAAGTGCAAGAAACATCAGGTTGTAGCATAAATAATTGAATTATGGGTATAGCTTCAAATAAATGTTCAAGGTCAGCTGATGTTATTCCTGACAGAGGTCAGGTGAAATAAGAGAAGACGAGATGTTAATAGTACCAGTTAAAAAAAAAAAAAAAAAAAAAAAAAGAAGAAGAAGAGGAGATGCTTTGATAATTTGACAATTGATGATTCCTCACGTTTATAGTTATCAAACACAAGAAACATATGATATTTGTCTAATATGGGACAATATCTCACTTAAGAACTTAGCACTTCAGATATTCTAACGTCTAACATAACACTTCATGTTCTTGCAGTGACCTTTATCTCTGTGCACATAAATATGTTCTCTCTAGTATAGCTGTCTGACTAGTGGACATACAATTTTTACTTAATGATGGATTTACCATTATTAACTAGTGGACATCCAATTTTCTTTTTGATGGATTTACCAGCGTAGCACTATAAAAATTGAGATGCACTTTGGCATAGCACCTTCAGAAGGCAATCTGACCTGTCATCTCCTTGAATTAGATGCTCAGTGTTTCCACTCTTAATTTTTTGGCTAAAATTTGCTATGTTCTTGCAGTATGGCTTTATCGCTTGGATGCTGAGCACTTGTGTTGGTCTGCTGCTTTCATTCTTGAGGTAAATCCTTCTTTATTATAAACTTTTAAGTTTCAATCTCAGTTAAGTTTCGAAAGAAACATATATTGCATATATTCTATCAAAGGGAACTCATTGCAAACATTTAGAATAGTGTGAAGAAGCTTCCTTAAGACACACCAAGTCCAGTTTGTGAGTGTCACGACTCAAATCTCCTAAGACATGATGGCACCTAACCCTACCAATCAGGCGAGCCAATCTAAAAGTAACCACGATATCAAGAACTAGTGGAACTTTCACTACAACCCGCAAGAACTAGTGTCGCAAGTCATGAGCTACTGTGAGTGAAAAAATACAACTTTGAGTATGAAAGGTACAAAATTTGTTTGGAAAACAACAAAAGACTCTAAGCTTCCAAGAACTAAATGGCAACTCAACTCTAGAATGCTGGTATGATCTCCTATGCTCTTCCACGAATACCGCAACAGTTCAACTCAAACCTGTACGTAAAGGTTCAGCAAGTGTAGCATGAGCACAAAATCAACGTATGCTCAATAATTATCACTAACTGACCCTAACAAGGTAGTGGCGAGGGTTGACTTTCAAAACACCTATCTTAACCTGAACAGTTAATATGTTGATCAACAGAAGGAAATAAAAGTACAAGTAAATCAATCAAATCAACACCCAATGGTGTGGGCAATGAAGTGGGTTGAGCACTGTTGGGAGGTGGCAGGTATCCCTTGGAATTAGTTGAGGTGCGCGCAAGCTGGCCCAGACACCACGGTTATTAAAAAAAAAAAAAAAATCAATCAAATCAAGATAGTAATTTATGCACAAATAATGCATATGCAGTGATATGCATAGATAGAGCACTATCTCAACAGGTCAAATATTGCACGTAAAGAATGCACCAAAAACAACATTTATAATGATAAGCATATAAGTCAATGAATCAAATGCACATGATGCTGATTCTCAAATATCAGTACCTCCAACACAACCGTGCACAAACTGTCCTGCTAGGGTTGCTTGAACAATGGCACATGGGGGGCCACTGTGTTGTCCATGTGCCGCACGGAATGTCTCATCGTGCCATAACCATATCAATCCGCACAGAGTGTTCCATCGTGCCATAACCATATCAATCCACACGGAATGTCTCGTCGTGCCATAACCTCAGTCTATATCAGAGTATCCACTACATATCTCATAACCGCTCGCACTCAAGTCCGTAGACTCATCAACACATATATCATAACCACTAACACCCAAGTCCTTAGACTCATCTACGTATCTCGTGAAATAAGCTTGAATCACGTATGCAGTCAATGTCATATAAACAGTGCATGAATGGAATCTACACAACCTATGTAGTATGAAGTACATGAAACATTCGAGATGGAAAATCGTAGCATGTGAATCAAAACTAACAATATGCTCTTAAGCTGTAAAGCATACTCAGGAAATCTTGTATCCAATAGTCAAGAATCATAGAAGAAAACAACATGACAACTATTTACCTCAACATGTCAGCCATTACCCACACAAATGCTCATCACCTCCCCTATACGATACCCCCCTATATTTAGGTTTCAATTATCATTTAGTTGGGAAAAATTACCCATCGAAACCAAAATCTTGAGTTACCTCGGTCCGAAGCCTCTTAACCACCACTAACGGCCTTTGCTTTCCTCAAAGCCTTTGAATACGCCCAACTTACTCAAAAGTGTATTCTACAAGGATAAACGAGAACAATACCCATAATGCAATATGAAATGAGATTGGACCAAAAGTGAAACAAAAAGTCAAACTCGAGCCCCCCGCTCAAAATCTAAAATTTAATATAATTTCATGTTACCCATAACCTTCCGAGTCCAAATTCATAATTAGATTTCCAATCCGAGTTCAATTTGGTATTAAATCACCAAAATACACTTCCTTGAGTTAAGGTCTAGAACGCCCAATTTCACCTCTTTAATCCGCGTTTAGGTGTTAAAAAATCCATGGATAATCAAGATATCACCGAAGTCAAGTGTAGATTACTTACTCGTACCCTCAAGATGTAGGAGAAGACCCTGTCCAAAATCGCCTCAATCTGAGCCCCCAAGCTCCAAAAATGGAAGAAAATAACATGCTGTCCTGAAAACCTGATGTTTATACCTGATGCTTTATCGCTACGCAATGGCGAAGCATTGCCAGGACATGCCTACGCGACTGTGACCAAGGCCACACGACCGCGAAGGTTACTCACCAGACTTGCCTCTCGCGGTAAAGCTTGCACCAGCAGAAATAACCCAAGTGCGCTGAAATACACCCGAGCCCCTCGGGTCCAATGCAAACATGCCCGCAAGTCCCAAAACATAATACCAACCTGTAGGAAGTCTCGAAACATGAAAAGGAGCGTAAAATCTCCAAACCAGGGGTTGGGTTGTTACAATGATCCATTCCTTATGTATGTTTTATCTCTTATTTGTATATTAAATACAACATCCATATCTTCTACTGGTTTCTGTTTCTTGAATGCTTGATCATTGCCTTGTTTAGTCGGTTAAATCCTTGGCACCAGGCAACACGATATGCTCTTGGCTGGATTCGGGTTCTTTTACATCCTTAATTATGTAATATGTTCTTTCCTTAAAAACTTTTGGTTGATAGTTCAGTTGTCATAATGGATTTGCAGCAAATCATCAGTTCTTCTGGGATTATCATTGACAGTACCCTTAATGGTAGCGTGCCTATCTATTGCAATTCCTATATGGATTCGTAATGGGTACCAGTTTTGGTCTTCAAGAGCTGAGAATGCAGGCCGTGCAGGAAGCCATCTAACACTGGGGATGAAAGAGGTTAGTGTGTTTCGTAATTTTCTCCTATTTGTATACTGTTAATATCGCTGTGGTCCTCCGCACTTTCGCTGTTTATTTGGATCTGCTTTTTCTTAATTTTTTTTAAGCATTACATTTGCCGATCAATTTTTTGTTGTCTGTCAAACTCCAACTTCAACTAGTTTGAATTGTGGTGTTTGATTGACTGAGCAGTGAGCTGTACACTTTTATGCTTGAGGAGATGTATTTCTATCGTTGAAGTCAATTCCCTAACTTTCTCATTACATCACTGGTTTTAGATGTAAGAACCAAAAGACTCTCGTATGTGTAGGCATTGTAGTTGATAGGATTTCTTTTTATTGCACCTTTCCTCTCTAGGACCTCATCTATATGAGGGATGTGACATTACTTGCAAAGGATTCACGCTTATACATTCTTCTATGACTTGCTATAAGAATCATAATGGCCAATTCTGTTTCCAGGGTGTTATTCTTTTCATTTCCATCTCCTTATTTGCTGGGTCCATTTTAGCTCTTGGAGCAATAGTGTCTGCAAAGCCTTTGGATGATTTAGATTATAGGGGGTGGACTGGTGGTCGGAATGGTGTTACATCTCCTTATGCATCATCTGTTTACCTTGGCTGGGCAATGGCTTCTGCAATTGCTTTGGTAGTTACTGGTGTGCTGCCAATTATATCCTGGTTCGCAACTTATCGGTTTTCTGTCTCATCTGCTATTTGTATTGCCATATTTGCAGGTAATCCTTCCACTTTAATCTCTCCTCTTCCCTTTCTTAAACTACGAAATACACTACTGGTTTGCAATTTCTTTTTTGGTAGTTCATTCTCTATGACAAGCCTTTCACTAATAATTTCTTCTCTTTCATCTTCGAAGCTGTTATTGTGGCCTTTTGTAGCGTATCCTACTTTGAAGTTGTTGGCTCTAGAACCGACCAGATTCCAACAAAAGCTGATTTCCTCGCTTCTTTGCTTCCATTGATATGCATTCCAGCAGTATTGTCTCTTGGTGCCGGTTTGTTCAAGTGGTATGTGATATTTATTTAGAAACTGCTTATGCATTTTTAGAAATGCTGTCTTATAGATGATCAGTGTTTTTTTTTCAGAATCATAATATCTGTAACATTTTCAGGAAAGATGACAATTGGAAGCTCTCTCGAGGTGCTTATATGTTCATAATCATTGGTCTTCTTCTTTTGCTTGGAGCCATTTCAGCTATTATAGTTACAATTAAACCCTGGGCGGTAAGTGATCATCCCATGTGCTGTAGTTTCCGTTTTCAAAACACTTATTTGACATTGTTTGTATGTTTTTCTTTTTTCCTTTGTTGTGTTTCAACAGATAGGGGCTGCATTCCTTCTGGTGCTTCTCCTGCTTGTTCTAGCTATTGGTGTTATTCACTATTGGGCGTCAAATAATTTTTATTTGACAAGGATACAAATGTTACTTGTTTGTTTTCTTGCATTCCTTTTAGCTCTAGCAGCATTTCTTGTTGGATGGTTTCAGGGTAAATACGCTTCTCCTGTCTTAAGATGCTCAGATAGTTTAATCTAATGTATCATATCGTGGTTCTTGATAATTGATGTCAAATGCTTGTTTCTGTTTCAGATAAGGCTTTTGTGGGTGCATCTGTTGGTTATTTCTCGTTTCTTTTTCTGGTAGCTGGAAGGGCATTAACAGTAAGTTATACTTAATAACGACAAATGAAGTATTTAAGCGTGTTAGAGAAATTTGTGCTTTTAGGCCCTAGTATATTGACAAATTCTGATTTTGATCCATGTGATATCTGGCTAAGCATATTTAACATTCAATTAATTGAAATGTACACTTTTGATCCATCTGCTTGTGAGTCCACAAATTTGACAAATTATTAATTATTGAACTATTTGAAGGTAACACAGTTCTATGATTAATCTAAATATTAAATATTTTCAATTAAGGTACCAAAGACACACATTTCTATTAATTCAAGGTTAAATATGCTTAGTGAGATATCAGAAGGACGAACCATAATAACTAATGATTGAGGGATAAAAGGAGCAATTGTCCCAAGCGTGTTATATATGTTTATTGTTTGTTGATTAGAGTTGTTTTATCTTTGCTTGTTGTCTTGCTTGCTTGTAATCGTCTTTTGTTCCCAACACCCTTTTCTTTCAGGTCCTTCTTTCACCTCCTATAGTAGTTTATTCCCCAAGGGTGTTGCCTGTTTATGTTTATGATGCTCACGCGGACTCTGGCAAAAATGTCAGGTTTGTCAATTTCCTCTACTTGTTTAAGATTTACAGTGTGTATAGCAGCTTGAAATGCATAGTTAAAGTAAATTGTCTACTCTTTAACTTTAGAGGTAAACCAGTTCCTTTCCGATGTAATTTTATTTATAAGCATTTCATCGTTCAAGTTTCTATCTGAAGTTGCACGACTTGACATCTAATTCTACCTGAAATCATTTGTTGACAGTGCTGCATTTCTTGTGCTCTATGGCATCGCGTTGGCTATTGAGGGCTGGGGTGTGGTTGCCAGTTTGAAAATTTATCCACCATTTGCTGGTGCGGCTATATCAGCAATTACACTCGTTGTGGCCTTTGGCTTTGCTGTCTCTCGTCCATGTTTAACACTTGAGGTTTGCTTCTGTATCTTGGAATAGATATTCGATTGAGCTGTATAGACTTCCTCTTTTTGTGTATTTGGTGTCTTTATGATGAACTCTCTACACTATAGTCAATGTGATAACTTTGGAGATGAGTTTTCATAAAAAACTTGTGCTTGAAATCTCATTAAAAAGTTTATTATCAAAAACAAAAAACACTTCTGCTTGAACTACTTCCTAAAATATTCTGCTTTACTTTCTAACATTTTATCTAAAATTAGATGGTGGAAGATGCTGTTCATTTTCTTAGCAAAGAAACCACAGTCCAGGCAATTGCTCGATCTGCCACGAAGGTACGATCACTTTTTATTACAGCTGGCAGCTCTTTCATTGCTTGTTTTTGCTCCTAGGTTACTTAGTGTTCTTTGTTTCAACTGTCGTTTACTGTCTCAACCTATCTGAAGGTGATCCTTGTTTGCAATTGAAAACAAATAACGTTGTGCCACTTAAGTGGTGAGTGACTTATCGCAATGGCCCCACCTTCATAAGAATTGGATGTGGAAGCCCTATACTGGCTTAAAAATAATATGGTGCTGTTAGAATGATGTACTATTTGAACCTAAATCTTGGAAATATTGGTGATTTCTATTTTTTGTTCGCGATTTTAAAATTCTAAATCTCGAATTTGCAATTCCCTTTTGTACCGTTATTCATGTCATCGACGTGTTATGTATTTCAGTTTGATAAGTGTTCTGGGGTTGTTCTTTCTTATCTTGCTTGAATGCATCAGTGCTTTACAGGTTTTTCATTCCATTCATATTGTATTTTAGTTATCAATTATTTCTCATTAAAGTTTTGTGTTATCTGGCTGGTTCCAATTGTAAATGTCAAATGGCCCCAATGCATCCAAAGAGGTCTGCATATAGAGAGACGTTAATATCGTCTAGACACTACATGAACTTCGATGTGCTTAATGGTATATAAGCATTAACACAAGGTTCGCTTGTTTTGGTGATAGTTTAAATTGGTCTTGAGAGTAATAATGATATAAATCAAGAAACTTCAATGGTGATTGGTGTCTTCTGACTCTTCTACCTGTAAATTCTAGATAAACTTCTTGTTTTATTATTGATTTTCTCATTGAATCTCAATTCTGTTAATGGTTGCTCAGACCAGAAATGCTTTATCTGGAACATACTCTGCCCCCCAGAGGTCGGCTAGCTCAGCTGCTCTATTGGTTGGTGATCCAACAATGATGAGGGATAGGGGAGGCAATTTTGTGCTTCCACGAGCTGATGTCATGAAATTAAGAGATCGTCTCAGAAATGAAGAACTGGCCGCTGGGTCAATTTTCTGCAGATTAAGACATAGGACACTGAGGCATGAAGCAACTAGTGATGTAGGTCACCGAAGAGAAATGTGTGCTCATGCTCGAATTCTGGCTTTAGAGGAAGCAATTGATACTGAATGGGTTTACATGTGGGACAAGTTCGGTGGTTACTTGCTTCTTTTGCTTGGTTTGACGGCTAAAGCTGAGAGGGTACAGGTAATTATACGTTACAAACTACTCGTCTGCTTTAAAGCTTCTCTATTTTCTTCTTCTCGTTTTTCTCTTTTCTTTTCCCCCCTTATCCTGAACATAGCGTGCTTTTCCAGGATGAGGTTCGTCTCCGACTTTTCCTTGACAGCATAGGGTTTTCGGATCTTAGTGCCAAAGACATAAAAAAATGGCTCCCAGAAGATCGTAGACGATTTGAAATCATACAGGAGAGGTAAACGTATTCTCAGAACTGTTCTGGTAATTCTGGTGCACTTATGAGAGTTAGAGCTCTTCTAAATTTTGTTTAATTGGTGCTTGCAGTTATATGAGGGAGAAGGAGATGGAAGAGGAAATCCTGATGCAGAGACGTGAAGAGGAGGGAAGGGGTAAAGAAAGGAGGAAAGCTCTCCTTGAGAAGGAGGAGCGTAAATGGAAGGAAATAGAGGCGTCGCTAATATCATCTATTCCTAATGCTGGGAATAGAGAGGCAGCGGCGATGGCAGCTGCAGTCCGTGCAGTGGGAGGAGATTCTGTTCTTGATGACTCTTTTGCACGGGAAAGAGTTTCAAGCATTGCACGTCGTATTCGTGCTGCTCAACTATCTCGTCGGGCACTTCAGGTCATCCCTATACTCTATTTAAAGCGCAACTGACAGCACGAAATATGATGCTGAAATTCTACCTTATGCCTTAACCAAGTTTGTCACGACCTAAACTAGGGAGCCGTGACCGGTGCCCGCCTGTTCCTAGCACCTACCAACGGCCCTAACTCTGTCGTAATAACCATCAGTAAAACATGTGTTGGGCGGCCCTTTGCCATCATTCAGTTCTTTAATAAAAAACATCAAATACCATGCAAAGGCCCAAATGCATAACATGTCTAAAATAAGTATCAACGCGAGGCATCATTACATTTCGAAACTGTATATACTTATCCACAGTGAGTCCTTGGAGCTTCTATGAGATACATTACATATATAGAAATGGGAAATAACCTGACATGTGATAATAACGGAAGAAAATGACAAGGGAAACCTCTGGAACTCTAATATGCGCTTACCACCTTAAGTTATGAAACCCCCTCTAGTATCTGCTAGAATAGGTCTGAAACTGAATTTATCTTCTTCCTGTTACTCTTTTTATGATGATCCATCAAAGCAATCACAAGCTTATCCACAGTTTTTTTTTGATAGGTACTTAACCCAAATTCCTGTATGTTGATTTTCCTGCTTTTAAATATTCTGTTGTAGACTGGACTTGCTGGTGCTGTGTGTATACTTGATGATGAACCCACCACTAGTGGCAGACAGTGCGGTCAGATTGATCCCACTGTATGTCAACGTCAAAAAATTAGCTGCTCCCTTGCTGTAATGGTCCAGCCTGAATCTGGACCTGTTTGTTTGTTCGGCACTGAATTCCAGAAGAATATTTGCTGGGAATTTCTTGTGGCTGGCGCTGAGCAAGGCATTGAAGCAGGACAAGTTGGGCTTAGATTAATTACTAAAACTGACAAGCAGACTACTGTAAAGGAGTGGAGTATAAGTGCCACCAGTATCGCAGATGGAAGGTGTGTGAGCTTTTCCTCTTTATTTCGTGTGAATTGCTGTGTAAACATGGTTGCTGTAGTTGCTTAGGACTTCTGTCTTGTTCTTCTTTTCTGATAAATCAATGTAAATTTTATTAGCACACACCAAGATGATGTTAAATATGCAAGAAACAATTCCCTAAAATAAAAATAGAGGCGTCTGTCTTATTTCTTGCCTGTCCACTTCATTCTTGAGTCTTTAGTGGAATCAGATGGGTGTCTCACATGTAAATGCATTATTTTGCAGGTGGCATATCATAACATTGACTATTGATGCTGAATTGGGTGAAGCAACTTGCTACCTAGATGGAAATTTTGATGGCTACCAGACTGGGCTACCACTAAGAGTGGCTGGTTGCATATGGGAGCTGGGAACGGATGTTTGGGTGGGCATAAGGCCACCTATTGATGTTGATTCATTTGGGAGATCCGATAGTGAAGGAGCTGAATCAAAGGTGCTCATAATGGATGTATTTCTTTGGGGAAGGTGCTTGACAGAAGATGAGATTGCGGCTCTTCCCGCGGCTATGGGTTCTGCTGAGTACAGCATGATTGATCTGCCGGATGATAATTGGCAATGGGCAGATTCTCCAACTAGGGTCTGTGTTTTTTAGTTCAAATGATTTGTTTCCAGCAATACATCTAATAGTAGTCATTTGTAGATAAAATGGTCTGTAGGTCTTTGTCCTTTTATTTTGTAGATGCTCAAGTTCTAGATATTTTAAGGAGATCTTACTATCAAATTGTTTAAGAAACAGGATTGATGGAGTTGATTGATAGTTCGCTGTTACTAATTCAACATATCAGGCAAACATAAAAGGAATAGTTGCTTGTCTTTTGGAATTTGTCTCATGGTTGCTACTTGGTTCTTCTTGCTTAGGTTGATGGGTGGGACAGTGATCCTGCGGATGTAGATCTTTATGACAGAGATGATGTAGATTGGGATGGGCAGTATTCAAGTGGGAGGAAGAGAAGGTCAGAACGTGATGGGGTTGTGTTGGACGTGGATTCTTTTACTCGAAGGTTGAGGAAGCCTCGAGTAGACACACAGAAGGAAATCAATCAACACATGCTTTCAGTGGAAATGGCTGTGAAGGAGGCTCTCTTAGCAAGAGGAGAATCACACTTTACTGATCAAGAGTTTCCTCCCATTGACCGCTCATTATTTATGGATCCCGACAATCCCCCATCTAAATTGCAGGTGAGTCCATCGGCAGCGCTTTGCTCATAGTTATATTGGTCGTCTGGTTCTCTAGGTTCAATTATGATGTGTGGTACATTAGTTGATATTAGTTCATCCCAGGTTGTTTCTGAATGGATGAGGCCTACTGATATAGTGAAAGAGAAGCATCTGGATTCTCACCCATGCTTATTTTCTGGAGTAGCAAATTCTTCAGATGTTTGTCAGGTTGTGCTACTCTTGCTTCATACTGTTTGCTCAAAGTGTCCCCTCCCGCCTCCTCTTTTCTTTTGCTTTTTTTGGGGAGGCAGGCCTCAAGTTGGTAGCTAGAATTGTTTTTAAAGATCCAGTTGCTCACTGTGATGCTGTACTATTTAATCAGGGACGACTGGGTGATTGTTGGTTTCTAAGTGCTGTTGCTGTGCTAACTGAGGTTTCACGAATATCAGAAGTCATAATTACACCAGAATACAATCAAGAAGGAATATATACAGTTCGCTTCTGCATTCAGGTTAGGCTCTTTATTTGTATAGTTACTTGTGCCTGCAATATGTTATTCAAAAGGGAATTGAATCATCTTAGTGCCCTCCAGACATGAACATGCTGAATTTTTTCAATTGATCAAATAAGTTTTTTAAGGTGTCTCTAGAAATCTGAACGGAAAGGAACATTAGAGCAATACCTTGGAAGCAATACATTTCCTGTGTTCAAAATTTAGGATCTATGAATTGATAGAGATGAACCACTAGTCACTATGATTATGGAGGGGTAAATCATCAGAAGAAAAAGAAAGAGAACATTTGGAAGTGGAGAGTGGGAGACATTGGACTTCTTCATTAACTCTTTTTTTTTTTTTTTGGTTAAACTGGTAAATTTGTAGTCCTCGGCATTAAGGATATGCTGGCTACCTCCAAAAAGTTACAGAGCTCCTAAAAAACCTACAATTTGATCTAGATCTTCTATACGTTGTTTACACCAAGAAAATCAAGATATAATACAATTCTATTTAACTTTTTGGATGGAATTGGATTTTATCTTAAAAGCATCTTCCATTTCTCTCCTTCCACACTGTCCACCAGATGCATGAAGGACTTTTGCATTAATTTGCTGCTCTCTCTAGTAGATCATGAATTATTCCAAGATCAGTAAACATCTGCACCAAATAGTGTGCATGTATTGGCATTTTCTCTGATAGAATCTAGATCTTTCCAAATTGGCTCTATTTTACTGGTGTGCTTAGGATATAAGTTATGGATATAGGGTCCTTTTGGTGCAGTTTCTGCCACAAAAGGTGATGTAGAAGGTGAACCAAAGTGCTCATATTCATGCTTCCCCTTTGAGTTAATTTATGTCATCTACGTTTGATTCTTTTGTTAGTCAGTATTATGGTGTTTTGGAATTTTAACCTCTTCCTTTCCTTTTTTTGGGGAAAAAATTAAAAACTTCGTCAGTCAATTAGGATGACAAGGACTAAATTTTTTGCCTTCTTCTTTCCTGGATCCAGAGTGATCCTTCCTGTGCATAATTCTGGATATGGGACTCAATCTGGCCATTGCCCTAAATTTCCATTTTCCTTACTTTTTATACATTGTACACCTACGTGAAAAATCATTTTTCCCTCCTTAGAATTGCAAGTATGTAACTAATAGTGTCATTAAATTCAGCAATAACTAATAGTGTCATTAAATTCAGCAATACTGCAACTTTTATTTATTACTGCTGCTGGGCTTGGGGAAAAGCACAACTATTTCCAGAGTCATGACTTCTCCCATCAATTGTGCAATGAATCCATGTACAGTATTTTCCACTGAATTTTGTACTTGGCATGTTGACGTCAAAGTCATGCTCGATTAAATTTCCAGATGGAATAATGCTGTCTTTCTATATTAATCTCGTTGAAGTTGTATTCTGAACTGATGAGAGGATCTCAGTCGTTTTATGTACTGGTTCCTGTGAGAAGCAAAAATATGATTGCCTTTTCTGTAATAGATCATTAAATCAAGTTAATCCTGTGGCTGTATTTATTATAGGGGGAATGGGTCCCTGTTGTGGTAGATGATTGGATTCCATGCGAGTCACCTGGTAAACCAGCATTTGCCACCAGTAGGAAGGGTAATGAAATGTGGGTCTCCTTGTTAGAAAAAGCTTATGCGAAGCTTCATGGCTCATATGAGGCATTAGAGGGTGGACTTGTGCAAGATGCTCTTGTAGACCTCACTGGAGGTGCTGGTGAGGAGATTGACATGAGAAGTGCTGAAGCACAGATTGATCTTGCAAGTGGAAGACTCTGGTCTCAGCTGCTGCGCTTCAAACAAGAGGGTTTCTTACTAGGTGCTGGTAGCCCTTCAGGTTCAGATGTACATATCTCTTCCAGTGGTATTGTCCAAGGTCATGCCTACTCGATATTACAGGTAGAAATCCAATCCTTATATCTTATGACTTATAACCAGCGAAGAAAAATTCAGTCACGTGATCATCTTTTGCATGATGTACTGCTCAGGTACGAGAAGTTGATGGCCACAAGCTTGTTCAGATCCGGAATCCATGGGCAAATGAAGTTGAATGGAATGGCCCTTGGTCAGATCCATCACCTGAATGGACCGACAGGATGAGATACAAGCTTAAGCACGTCCCACAGGTTGCTCCCCGTCCCTCCTTTTCCAAGTTACTGTTTTTTGGCATTGACTTTGATTTTACCTAATGAATTCTTTGGTTAAAACCCAGAGTTTAGGGAAGGATCCAGATTTTCCTTCCTAAATTCCACTTTTGGAATACCTCCGGAGTTAGTAACTCCTGATAATTTATCGAGAGACCCCAGCTTATTTGGGGGGTGGAGAGGTGGAATTATCATTCCTAATTGTTGTTCAATCGTACTCTGTTACTCTTGGTAGCGCACCTTCCTAATCTCTTCCTTTGCATGACCCCGCACTCTGTACTGCTCAGGTCGCACAGTAAAGGAAAACCTTCCTTTACTGTGCGACCTAGCTACTCCCGTTTCCTTACCTAGCAAGCCTGACATTGCTCTTCTTCCTTCCCGTAACTATCTCCTTTCTCTCGTCCCCTCCAGTCCAATTTCAAGCCCATGTTCTCTTCTCCTGTGTCACTGCAAGAATCCCATGACCTCCTGCATCATGTCTTCCTCTCTGGATAAAAGATGATGCTGTAAAACTACTGAACCTCCGTGTCTCCTTCAGGTTTCCCTTCTCTCCCCAAGCACTCAGTCAAGCAACCGACTATGCGTTATTCCCAAATATTTGGGGTGCCAATATGAATCCTCTACAGTAGTTATTCCATTTTATTCAGATCCATCTTTTTCCAATATTATATATTTTTCCTTTTAGGCAAAAATAATTGTCTCCCTAAATCTCTCATTGCTACACTACTTAGCAAACTGCTGTTTCACTGTGTCGTGAACTTTAATTTCGTTGCCTCCCTCCATTATAGTAGAAAATTCCTTGAGATATTGTGGCACAAGAAATCTCAATAGTGGCATAGAGATATTTCATAAAACTCTGTATGGATCCTCAATCACCAATCCTTGCATGAATATGGGTTGTGCTCGAGAGGCTATGAATCGATTGGACCTGCCAATCGAATGAATTGTAACACTCGTAATGATCGACTTTACGAAGATTCCATTGGATTCCGGAAGCTCGTAGCATTGGTCCGGCACAATTCCCAAACTTAAGAAGCTGGGGGCGTGCCCGCCGGCCCCTGACCTGCCTCCGATTACTGAAAGTGAATTCGTTTTCCATTATCCTAAGCCGGCCTATCATTCATGTTTGCAAAATAAGCCGCCCTCCACTGGATAACAATGCTTTCATCTCCTACCACTTTATTTTATACTCTATCCAGAAGATGAGAAATTTGGCTTTTTTTCGATTTAAATAGAGGTAGTCCTAGATCAAAATATTAGGAATCAAAGCAAGGAAAGTAGCATTGATGGACCGGGGGATCGCACCTTCAGCGAAGAAATAAGGTGACCAGCTGGAAGTTTTTGAAATCCCAACAATATTTTCTATATAAAAAGAATCCGGAAAGCCATCAGGCTTTAAAGGATAGGGGAGACCGATCGACACTCGCTCGCAAGTTTTAAGAAGTGGTAAGCGCAAGGACAAGTTGATTCAGAAAGGGGAAGAGGAGTAGCCTAGCGCAGACGAGTACAGACTTTACTTGATGACTAGAGCTGGCTTTAAACTACCTGGAAACCAATATCCAACTAGCTCTCTCTCTCTACGGGTCCCTCAAACGCTAGACAGGGCTGAATGGGATCAATGATGGAATCTTGGATCATGAGCGGAACAGCGAAGGATGTTCCATTCAGCTGGGTATTTAGAAGATGGAAGAGGAGAAACATGGCGTGGGATGTTGCTCCATTAACTCTTATATGGGTAGTTGGAGATAAGAGTGAAATATGAGAGCTTTTGAAGGAAACAAACTTGATTTTGTACATTTGAAGAATAGTATCTTACCTATAATTTTGTTTTGGTGCACCCATTAGGTTCCTATTTGTATTGAGGATTGGTTATTTTTTGTGGATGTTCATAGGCTCTATAATTTTTTGGTGTACCTCTTGTATATGGGAGTTTTCTCATTGTTGATGAATAAATCCTTACTAGATCCAAAAAAAAAAAAAGAAAAAAAGAATCTAATGTGCCAAATGAAAGACATTGTTCATAATCCCTTCTGGACGGATAAGAGAACCCCTTATCCGGTTCTGCGTGCAAAATGGCTCCTCACTGTTTCCTTGGGTTTACCACATTGTGATGTTCATCAAGAAAAGGAGTGAAGGATTATGCTTATACAGCTTTTTACGGGTTGACCCTAATTTTTTTTTTTTTTTTTTTAAACCAGGCAAACGATGGAATTTTCTGGATGTCCTGGCAAGATTTCCAGATACATTTTAGGTCTATATATGTTTGTCGTGTCTACCCACCAGAAATGCGCTACTCGATCCATGGTCAATGGAGAGGTTACAGTGCTGGAGGCTGCCAGGATTATGACACATGGCATCAGAACCCCCAATATCGACTAAGAGCAAGTGGTCCTGATGCTTCCTTGCCGATTCACGTTTTTATCACCTTAACTCAGGTGCCCTATTGTGATTAACCTGGAACAGAATTATTACTTATTGACATTATTATCTTTTGTTGATCAAATAGACTTAACCAGAATGTCATTTTAGGGTGTGAGCTTCTCAAGGACAACAGCTGGTTTCAGGAATTATCAGTCAAGCCATGATTCAATGATGTTCTACATTGGGATGAGGATACTGAAAACTCGTGGTAGACGTGCTGCATATAACATCTATTTGCATGAATCTGTTGGTGGGACAGACTACGTAAATTCTCGAGAAATATCGTGTGAGATGGTCCTAGATCCTGATCCAAAGGGTTACACAATAGTGCCTACTACAATACATCCTGGTGAAGAGGCGCCTTTTGTTCTCTCAGTTTTTACCAAAGCTTCGATAAGTCTTGAAACTTTATAGTTTTGCATTGTGAGGACCCATTTGATTTGGGTTTGATTACTACTTGAGCATCTCTAAAGAGAATCTGCGTGGACCATCCCCGATCATTCATATCTGTCTAAGAGCTTATTGAGTGGTAAATTTACATAAGAAATGCTCGGTAAGTTCCTTCATCTAACTTTTTACAATCTCCTCTTAAGATTCTGTCTAATCTTGGATATTTGTTTCGTTAAGTATACTTAATTTTTTCCCTCTCTACCTTTAACAGGCATAGAAAAATGAGAAAGGATGTTCTGTCCTTCGCAAGCTCTACCTTATTCTCAGGAAGTCGTCCATGGTCGCTAATCTCATTCATGTATGGTGGGGGTGCTGGAAGTCTCTAAGCCAATAGAAGGAAGAAGGTCCATTGAACGTGGTCTCGAAGAGGGTTCTCGGGGATCAAACACGCTGTACATGAGTAGATGTTGTAAGAAAATAGGATTAAGTAAATGTAAATGAGGGTTAAAAAAAAAAAAAAGGAATAGATGAAAAGAATAGAAATAGGTGTTAGGGATGCCCTGTTGGATGGGTTATAGTTTAGCATGATGGAGTGTCCCCCATATGGCTGAAAAATCGATTGAAGTTTCAGCCTCAGTTTTGAAGCACTTACTTGTAGACATCATTAATTGTAAAAATGTAACATTTTTTCCCATTAATAGAATTAACTATATCTTCTTTCTACAATCTTGAAGCATTTCGAGCATTGTTCTGCATGCAAGGAAGTAGCTAAATCCTTGTATATATCTCAATGAATAATAAAAGAGCGCTTTGGAATATTTATAAAGGCAAAGAGGAAGTTAATTCACAACCTGACGTAATTTTGTTTAAATTATCAACTTATCTTTTTTTTTTCTTTTTTTTTCTGATTTTGGTCCAAATCAACTTATCTTTATTAATAAGACTGTTAGTTTATAGCCGCCAGTCTGCATGAACTGATTAAACCCGAGCACTAGTTCAATAGTGATGATATGTAATATTCCTTTATGGGTGATTGAAAGGAATATAATAAGTGAAAATGCCAACTAAATAATATATATTGTCAATTGCCAGTAAATGTGAATTTATATTTTGTTTGTCCAACGACAGGCAACAGATCAATCAATATGAAGTTGTATATGAACAATACTAGGACCGCCATTATTTAAAGGCCCTCGTCTGAGTTGGCACACCTGCTTTTCTTTCATTTTCCTCTGATCATCTATATATTTTTATATAACACTATCATCTTACTACTATTATATACTAATTTTTTTTCTATCTTTGTTCCGTCTACATTTGCTTAACTTGCACCATTGTCCTGCATGTTGTGTTGAGCTGTTTGTCCCCAACTAGAAGTGTAGTTTATTCTAAGTTTATATGATGATTTTCTACCATTATGGGTAGTACATATCATAATAATCTTTATTTCCTAAATGTCGTCCCATGCCCTAATTAGAAATCACTGTATCATGGGAATTTATCTAATTAAATAGATACACAAATTAACAATGAATAACTAGCTAGCTAAAGAATAAGACTGATGCGAATTTTTATTACCTCGTACAACAAAAAAAAATGATGTAATTTTAATTACCTCATACCATATTATATTTATATTATCCACGCTCCAATTGGCTGGTCTGGACGTGCGGGGAGCGTTGAGTTCCTACATCTGCTCTTTAGGAATGAGATGAACTAATGATGGTCAGTTGAACACCTTCGTCAGAAAGTTATATTATGCATATTGAAAATAATATTGTGTATATAAGTCCAAAAATACATAGATATACATTAAATTTTTAAACACCCTTAAAAAATTCTTAACTTCGCCACCGACTAAACAACCGATAAAGTCCAGTGCAGCAACACAGACCTCTCTAGTGGCATGTACAGTTGTACACCATGGTCGACAATTTTTTCACATAAGTTCGTTTCTACCCCTCTCAATTTGCATCCTTCTTTGGCAAGTATCACTTTATTTTCTAGATTGTGTGACCTACGTACTTCGAATTTCGAAGGTTAACTGATCAGTTTTTCTACCAAATAATATCATTTTTTTGCGCGGATTGTCCTTCTTTTGGGGTGGTCTTTAAATTTTGCCCCTCATATTTGTGGTCTTTAAATTATACCTCTCATATTGCTGGTCTTTAATTTTTGCCCTTCGCTTTGAAACCCTGAGCGTTCACGCAGAAATCATGAGGTTCTGAGTTCGAACCCCCGCTCAAGCATAAATTAAAATTACAAAGTGCAAGGTTTGGGTCGCGTGTATGCCGTGTCCTTGTTAAGGACTACCAAATTTATCTGGGGCCGGCATGCTATACCTATGCCTTATGGGCAAGCTTGGCATAAGTATGCGGGTCGGCATAACTTTGGTAATTCCTTAACAAGTTTATGCTGATGGGGGCATACTTATGGGCAAACTTTTAATGGGTAAACTTTTGTTTGGGACCCGACATAAACTTGTGAGAATTACCAAAGTTATGCGGACCTTGATCTTATGCCAAGTTCCGCCCATAAGGCATAAGTATCTTGAGTCGGCATAACTTTTGTAATTCTTCATAAGTGTATCTTGGGGGTAGGGAGCATAGCGAAATTTAAACTATTTTGTCTTCGAATTTTTTAAAATTTTATTTGACAGGGTTCGAAGCATGAACCCATGAATTTTAACCGAAAGGCAAAATTTAAAGATTTCAAATTTGAGGGGCAAAATTTAAAGACCACCCCAAAAGAAGGGCAATTCTGCGAATTGCCCAATAATATCACTAAGTTAACATAACTTTACCCGGTTTTGGAATAAGCAAAATTTACCATAAAAATAATGATAATTACACTACATTCTAAATGCATGAGAGCTGTGCCGAATTAATTTTAGACCTGCACTCCTTAATACTAATAGTGTAGTTGCTTTCTAAAACAATTCACGACGTACATATGTAAAATAAATTTGTGTGCATGAGAGTTGTACAAAGACAAACAAAAGGAATAAGATTAAAAGCTTCAAATCATCTCATTTTTATTGTACAATTATTCTGCACCGTTTTTAGGTTAAAAAATTGTAACGAGGTCTGGCAAACCATTACTTTTTTTTATCTCACATAATTAATAGATAGAGTAAAAGAAAATTCAGCACGGTGTGCCTCAAATAATGATTTTAGCGACTAAGTTGCTCTTTTTCTCTTACGTAATTAACAATACGTTGTAAAAAAGAATAATATAATATTAAAAGCTGAAAATCATCCCATATTTCTAGCTAGCTAGTTGTATTTATTTTTCCATTTAGATAGAAAAAGATGCAAATGGGCTATCCAGAAACGGCTTACTTTCACATAACTAACTAGGGGTTCATGCTTGTACGGTAAAGGGTTGTACACGACCTCATAAGAAAAGAATGAAAAAAAAAAAAAAATGATATTCTGAGCTTCTAGTCTTTGAAATGAAGAAATGAGAAATTTTCAAATTATCTCCTAGCTAATGGAACAAGAAAGACATGAATGGTTTACTCACGCTAAAATCGATCACAAGACGGGATCAACTACATAATCTTTTCCAAAGTTCTCTAACAAGCAAGGAAAGATCCACAAGACATTTTTGCGCACGAGCTATAGGTGATTGACCAGTCGAGGTAGAGTGATCTCAGAGTTAAGGGTGCTTCTCTTGTTGAGACAAAAATTTAATAAGAAAATCTAATTTTCTTTTCTGGATAAATGTTTAATTATGAACACCAAGTAGTCCAGTGAATAATTAAGCCATTAATTATATCATAGGTCAAGAAAAAAACCTCTGAGCAAATCTTACAGAGAGGGCATGCTTAGGACTAAAAAATCAAGAATACTAGTAATTAGTTATTCTTTAATATATAAAGATAGAGTTATTTTAATAAAAATAAAAAATCAGAATTTTTCAAAAGTAAAAAGTGAGTTGGAAAAGAAGGTTAGAGTTGTTTTTCAAATTTCGGAATCCAATTCCAAATTGAATTTGGAAAAAAAAAACTGGACAATTTCATAACCAAACAGACTTTCGAAAATAAAAAAAAGCGAAAACTTATTCGAGAAAGAAGTAATACTATAAGTTATGGAGAAAAAAATTATTAAATAATAGATGGAAGTGGGAAAATATGAGAAGGGGTAAAAAGGGGTGAAATGAATATGGGCGGCAGAAAGGGCCCGTGAAAAGGCTGGCAACCAAATGGCGGGCCAACTTACGGATTCCAAACACACCTTATATGTATATAATAAAGGACCAACGAGAGAGAGAGAGAGAGAGAGAAAGTTGTTCTTCGCAATCACAAACCAAACCTAGATCGGTGATTGTGAAGGAAGGATGAGAGAAATAATAAGCATACACATAGGTCAAGCTGGTATTCAGGTCGGCAATTCATGCTGGGAGCTTTATTGCCTTGAACATGGCATCCAGCCTGATGGCATGATGCCTAGGTATCAATTCCCCAAGCCTTTTCTTTTACCTCTTTATCAAATATATTATTCACTTTGCATCTTACCCCATGCCATGAATATTATGTATTCTACCTTCTCTCTACAGACTAGAGGGTGTATCTTGTCTTTTCTAATATGTAATTTGTGATAACAATTATTTGGCTTTGTGAATGGGTATAGGGAAATCATTTACGTGACCTAACGATTTTGGAATTGATAAATGGTATTGCTCATTTCATTTGTCACGTATTTGGTTTCTTTTATCCAGCTTTTATGGTTCAATGTTTTCCTGGTAATGATAATAGTGACAGAGAATCAATTTTATGATCCTGAATTGGATTGGGAGTTGATGACTAACTTGTTTCTTTTCTTGCAGTGACACCACACCAGGTGCAGCACATGATGCTTTCAACACCTTCTTTAGCGAAACCGGTGCTGGGAAGCATGTCCCAAGAGCTATATTTGTTGATCTTGAACCCACTGTTATTGATGAGGTTAGAACTGGCACTTATCGCCAGCTTTTCCATCCCGAGCAGCTCATTTCAGGAAAGGAAGATGCTGCGAATAATTTTGCCAGAGGCCATTATACAGGTGGCTACTTCAGACAACTCTGGAGCCATTCCTTCATTTACTTTTGTTAATGTACCTAATTTTTGGTTTATTCAACTTTCTTCACAGTTGGGAAGGAGATTGTCGATCTTTGCCTTGATCGAGTAAGGAAATTGGCTGATAACTGCACAGGTTTGCAAGGATTCTTGGTGTTTAATGCTGTTGGTGGTGGTACTGGTTCTGGATTGGGGTCATTGTTGCTGGAACGCCTATCTGTGGACTATGGAAAAAAGTCGAAGCTTGGGTTTACTATCTATCCTTCTCCCCAGGTGCATAGACATACTCATGTTTTAGCAAAGCACTAGTACATTTGTTTTAGTATTGCAATAAAGGACAAGGTTTAGACTTAATTTTTAGATGACACTTATCCATATAGGTTGTTATCTAGTAGCTTTCATGATAATGGCATTATTACGGCTAATTGTTTGGTCTTTTGTTAATTTCAGGTATCCACTGCTGTTGTAGAGCCTTATAACAGTGTTCTTTCAACTCATTCCCTTCTAGAACACACTGATGTGGTTGTGATGTTGGACAACGAAGCCATTTATGATATCTGTCGGAGATCCCTCGACATTGAGAGGCCTACATATACTAATTTGAACCGACTGATCTCTCAAATCATTTCATCGTTGACCACTTCCTTGCGGTTTGATGGAGCCATCAATGTGGACATTACTGAATTCCAGACAAACCTGGTACCATATCCGCGCATCCATTTTATGCTTTCATCATATGCCCCTGTGATCTCGGCTGAAAAGGCATACCATGAGCAATTATCTGTACCTGAGATAACAAATGCAGTTTTTGAGCCCTCAAGCATGATGGCTAAATGTGACCCAAGGCATGGAAAATATATGGCTTGCTGCCTGATGTACCGTGGAGATGTTGTTCCCAAGGATGTCAATGCTGCTGTGGCTACTATTAAAACGAAGAGGACGGTTCAGTTTGTTGACTGGTAAGTATTTTGCACTAGTTGCAAGCATGCGCCTTTCTTAATTGAACAAACTACATAACACTTTCTAATGTGGATGACACCAGATCATAAATTTTTTGGTTTTGGGATTTTGAGCAGGTGCCCAACTGGTTTTAAATGTGGAATAAACTATCAGCCTCCAACAGTAGTACCTGGGGGTGATCTTGCCAAGGTGCAACGAGCTGTTTGCATGATCAGTAACAATACTGCAGTTGCTGAGGTGTTCTCACGCATTGACCACAAATTTGATCTCATGTATGCTAAGAGGGCATTTGTCCACTGGTATGTTGGAGAAGGCATGGAAGAGGGAGAGTTTTCAGAGGCCCGTGAAGATTTAGCTGCACTTGAAAAAGATTACGAGGAAGTTGGTGCTGAAGGAGTTGATGACGAGGAAGACGGTGAAGAATATTGATGTAGACCACCATCTTTGAAGGCAGTGTTGGCCTAGTGCCATGCATATGTTTTTGTTGTTTTTGGCTATTTGTATAACTTCTCATATCAGTTGTCTACATTGTAATTTGACATTCCTTTGCATTCATGTCTGAATATTTCCAACTATTCTGAACAGTGATTGTTCATAATATCGTATGATCTCTACATTGTGATACTTGATCAAGTAACTTGTAGATGTTAAACAAAGAAAGATACATGATTCTTGACTCGACAACTGTGAAACCCGAAAAGCTCAATTCTTGATCATGAAGTATCAAGGTGTGATTTTGTTGGGTAGTTTTCTCGGATAGGAGAGTAAACAGGCAGAGGTACCATCAAACATTAGTGAATGTCAAATTACACAATCCAAAACAGACCAAAGAGCACCTAATCTCATATTAAAAAGGTACAGACATCTATTCTCACATTGAAAATTTACACATAGTATCCCCCCGATATATAGACAACGCAGAAGGATCATCTACTTCTAACGTGACATTACCTGATGACTACTGACTTCATAATTAAATTCAACCAAAAAAAATTAACTGTCAACCCTACAGATAACTCAATTTTACCTGAGCCAGGAAACAATTTATTCACATCAGTTTTCTTCGTAGTCGTTAAATTTTGTTTTGGGAACATTTAATAGGCCACTGACTGATGGATTCCAGACAATACAACGACCAAACTTCATTCTCATCATAAGAAGCAAATAAGAGAATGTAATAAGTGCGCTTTATTACTATACATTACCTTCATCATCAAACAATGAAAGCAAAAACCTCATAATCAAGTCATAACTAAGACTGTAATGGGCAATTTGATGATATCTATACTACATTATCACTTGCTAAAGTTCAACCTGCTAAATCACATTCACCTTTGTACAACATTTCTCATGAAACTAATCATTTTGAACGAAAATCTCTGAAAATCTCAACCAACACCAGAAAGTATATAATCCTGAACTACTTCAGATGCATTCACAATGCTTATTGTCCTGAACGTGTAAGACTGGATCTGCAGCAACAACATAAAGAACAGTCAAAATTATAGAGAAGTCGCACATTATTGAAATATCAGAGAATCCTAGAAAGTCCTGCTGAAGTAGTATCTCCACTCCCTCCCTCTCACACAACCAAAAAAAAAAAAGGAGAAAATCAGACAACCCCAAAAGAAAATTCTAAGGGATCTCTTTAATCATCTATGAATGTAATGAAGATTCTGTTCAGACCGACCTAATTCTGTTAGTATCATGTAACATAGGTAGTGTTCTTTATATTTGTGGCTTTTGCAGCCTAATTTTAGTCATTCATTACATGTAAGTTACTTCAACCTTCTTGTTTTATCACTTAAAAATCCGATGTTTACAAATGTTGAAGCGTGTGCCCATCTCATCTAAAACCTTATGACCGAGCTTTTAGATGAGATGGTCACACGCTGCAACATGATATCGGGGCAGGCAGAGGTCCTGATTTCGAGTCTCACCGCCACCCATTATCAAAAGAATTTTCACGTGTTAGGCCCACATAAAAGAACTAGGCCCGCATGTGAAGGGGCATGTGAAAACATAATTAAGTTAAATAAAAGTTTGATCACTCTTAACAGATTAAGCTTTTAGATGAGATAACTGTTATACCCCTTGGAGAGAGAGAGAAATAGGAGAGCTTTCGAAGTAGAGTCAAGCTTCTACCAGTTGAGGAGTAGCCTGAGCTTCTACCAGTTGAGGTGCACTCAGAGAGTCCCCTGTTGTATAGACGATTGGGTGGATTTTGTAGATAATCATATGGTTTTGTAGAGTCTTTACCTTTTGGTATACCACTTGTACACGGCCGGTTATGGCCTTGTTTATGAATGAAATACTTTTACTTGATTAAAAAAAAAAACATTATACCCCATAATTTTTTTCTTATTTGGCTTCTTTTTCACAGTTCTGTCCATAGCTCCTCTCTATAAAACTTGTACAGAACCAAAAAAAAAAAAAAAAATTAGGGGGAAAATGGATATTCCATGGAAGCAACGCTAGCGTATTGGACATTAGGGTCGTGGATGATTACATGGTTGTTTGTATAATTTAGCTATAGTAGATTCCTATGACGTCTACTTTCTACCTGATTTTTGAGTGTGTGAAGGCTTGCAGATGATTTTCCTAGAAAAACCGTTATTTCCTAAGTTAGATATTAGTTACTTTTTATCTTCAATTTAGACTAATTTACTAACAAACCAAACCAACCCACGCACCCACCCCCTAAAAAGAACCAAATATTAAAGAAAATGAAACTTTAAATACGAAGTATCAATATTTCAAGACTGAACACATTCTCTTCCCATACGGTTACACCAACAGAACTAAACTGTAAGAGGAGAAATGATAACGCTCAGCTATTCATTCTTCAGGAAACAGAAGTGTATGCAATCCCCACTGGATAGCAAGGGTATCATACAACAGATCAGTGAGGCTTTCATGCAGGCTGAGATCCAAAAGTAAATTTAATGAATGAATTCGAAGAGATGAAAAGAGGATACCAAACTACCAATAGAATCAATCCCCAGCAAAACCTTCATACTGCAAGCTGTCAGATGCAGTGGTTAACCTCTCTCTGCCTCCTGAAAACAAGACATATAGCATTAATTACAAAATTAAAAACAATAAATATAATACCGGCAGTCTGACCTTGATGTTGTCCCCTATCATTTGGATGAAGGAAGTTGCCTGTGTCTGCTGCTAGAAAGGGAGGCCTAGAGTAGCTCTCGAGTATATCTGAACATGGTGGAACGAGATCAAGATGAATAGACCCAGAAGTTGGCAAACAGAAACAAAAAGTCCAAAAAGTGATTGGAAAAGTTTCAAAGAGCAGGGGAGAAGTAGATGTACCAGAACTATTAAAGTCAGTTGACAAGTCTGACAGACCAAAATTTTGAGGAATTTCCTCTAAAAATCCAAATGAAGTGGTTTCGGCATCCAGAAGAGGTCTGTTGAGAAGCTGTGAATTCGATTCCACACTAGTAAATGACGGAAAAGACGGATCGCCCAGTGCAGAACGTGACTCCAAGAAACTGCTATGAGCACCAAAAGTGAAATGAGAATTGTTAGCATAGTTCGGTTCTGTCTTGATAATCTTCCCGTCCATTGTTCGTCTCATCCCCATATTTGAGGATTGGGCCAACAAAGTATTTGGAGCAACATCAATCTTCCTGCTTTGAGCAGAAATATCGTCCGTTGTTTGCATGCAAGAAAGAACTGCTGAGCTGCAATTACTGAGAGCATTGGGTAAACTGGTAGGAATTGACCCATGCATGCGCTCAGGTCTTGGAGCATATCCAACATTTTCTACAGCACAGCATGCCAAATTTTGATGAACTGTAGTAAGGCGGGAATAATTTAAACATTAGTGGGAGACTAGCTACTTAAATCCAGATTTTAGATAGAACACATCTAGCAGCAAAAATAAGCAAAAAAGTATATACATAATGGACATCTTGGATATGTTTAGTATTCATCTATTTAAAAGAAAATCAACTTGGACATTTTTCAGCAGGAACAGAAACTGTCCACTCCAATTGAGAACAGTAATCCACCATCCTAAACCTATGGGAGAGATTCAAAATCTTAAAGCAGAAAAGAGTTGAGATGTTCAAGGGTAGTTTTCAAAAAAAAAAAAATCAATATTTCCAAATAGCAACCTTGTAAAATGACTACATCCATGAATATGATACCCATTATTCATAGGTAGAGAAGGAATTGTACTCGGAGATTCATGGGTCATCTTCACCTGTTCTGCAAGCAACCTATTGAATTCCATTATTTGTTCTTTCACCATCAGTTTCAGGTGATATGCCTGGAAAAATTCCTGATTTTCTTCTTCCAGTTTCTGCCAAACTGCAAGTCAGGCAAGTGATTGTAATGATAGAGTAAGAGATGATTACATAACCTGTGAAATTTGTAGATATACTGATAATAAAAAATAGCAGAACCCCTAACCTAACTTCCCTATTTTTCAATGGTATAAGAAGCCAAGATAGAGGAAGAATGTATTCCCTGAAATTTAGATAACATACCAAGTGCAGTCAATCTAGGCTCTATCTTGTCCTGGATGAAAAGAGTGTTCACAGCTTCTTTCCGACTCATATAATGCCGAAGACACAGCTCTACTCGATTTTGCACCTGAAATAAGCAACAATAACTCATAAATATGTTCCCCCGCAGTTGTGCACCTATCATGATTGTAACTCACTTAGACACTGATTTAAGATGACAATGAACAAAATTCAGTTAAGTAACAAATGAGATTGAATCTAAATTTTCCTCAGTGTAACACCCTTATCCGTGTACTTGAAATATAGTTATTTGCATTTGCTCCATTCAAAGACCACGATCACAAGGATTTTAAACAAACAAGCAGATTGAAGGAAAAGGTTGGGCTGAGAAAAAGAAACACTTGGCAAAACACAGTCAAGTTAGCTGGGTAGCTAAGGAACACAGTCAAGTTAGCTGGGTAGCTAAGGAACACAGTCAAGTTAGCTGTCATCAAATAATAATAAATTGTTTAAAACAGTCGGTCTCTAGTAATTGATAACTGAGAGAAATAAGTTTTTTTCTTTTTTGGAATGAACCCCACCCAAATGATCATTTGACCGATTAATGACATCACCTAGGGTTTGTCTAATTTATGAATTTATTTCTGCTTTTCAAATTCCACTTGCATTTTCTCAAAAAGCATTTCACATTTTCTTATCTGCAACTACAATGTGTATTTTACAATGGAACTTTTTTAGTAGCCGAAACAATTTCCTTCCATTTAGAACATTCACATGCAATTCCTTTGAGTAGTCTTATATCCAAAGCTTCAATCTGAAGTGTTAGAATGTCCAAAATTGGTTTAGGGAACGGGTTACTGTTTCCTAGGTGGTTTTGGTCAGTCCTCACACCATGAACCACTTTTCGAGGTTGAGTTAGGCCCAAAGTCTATTTTCTTAACATGGTATTAAAGCCAGACCCATCCATATTTTTGGTTTATTCAACGTTGTACCCTCAAGTTATATTGTCCATGCTCCAAATGTCCAGCCCCGAGCGTGTAAAGGGGAAGGTGTTAGAATATCCCACATTGGTTGAGAGAATGAGAATTGTCTCCTTGTATGGTCTTAAACGATTCTCACATTATAAACTAACTTTTGGAGTTGAGTTAGGCCTAAAATCTATTTCCTTAACCTAAATAGAATAAAGGGCAGCACGGTGCACAAAGCATCCCGCGTTAGTGGGGTCCAAGGAAGGGCCACACCTCAAGGGGAGTGACGTAGACAACCTAACCTAATGCAAGCATTAACCTAAATAGAATAAGGAAATTAAAGCGGAACACAAAATCTGGTATTTCTAATAGAGGGTTCATAAAATGTGTATAAGAGAGGAGGTGTGTGTGTTGGGGTGGGGGTTGGGGGGCGTTCTCAAAGAGACATTAAAATCCTTTATGGAAAAAAAGAGAAATCTAAATTGCTGTGGACGAAGTAGTGAGGGGAACTATTTTGGGGGGAGGGGGAGGGTGTGAGCGAGAGAGGTCGAATTCTCTCATTAGGGTCTGAATAGAACCTAATTTCCCTGAATTACTAGCTTTTTTTTTTTTTTTTTTGGGGGGGGGGGGGGGGGGGGGGTTGGGGGGGGGGCAGCGGGGAAGAATAAGTACAATGAAACACAACAATAAAACAACTCATGGAATCTTTACTCTTTTGAACATTCATCACATCAGGCATGCAACTGGGGAAGAGATCGGAAAAACTTGGAATAATTGTTTCCAATGAAGCTTGCTTAACATAGGAATAGAAGTGTCTTTCAGCAAGTGAATAGATGCTATAAGTTCCAGCAGAACCAAGCGACCATTATTATCTCTATTTTTTACTACACTTGGTCATGCCACAGAATATCAAAGAGGCATATACAAGTTGGTGCCTATGGAGAATTGATAAAACCATCCAGAAAATATGATTGATGATCCTAGCAGTTATCTTTTGGTGCGTGTGGACTGAAAGGAAACGAAAGATGTTTTGACAGAATATCAACTCCAAATCACTTCCTTAAAACTAGATGTTTGCTTAATTTATTTAGTTGGACAAACCTAACTTCTATTACTAGTACGATCAATGTTTGGACATTGTTAGCTCCCTAATCTTAGCATGATCTGTTGTAGTGGGGCTTATATTAGTACTTTTATATCCTTGCATCTCCTCGATGCCTTCTAATGAAATACCTTAATCAAAAGAAAAAAGTGGCAACATTAGTTCATACTCCAATTTATCAAAAAAGACATCAGATCAAACTCCAATTTCATTTATAAAGGTACAAATAAAACATAAAAGCACATGTTAATTTTCTCTCCAGAAAACAACCTTTTAGATGGGTCTTGTCAAAAACAGATTCTACGCAAAAGAGAAATCTAAATTGCTGCGAAGGGGGTAATAGGGGGAACCTTTTTTTTTTTTTTTTTTTTTGTGAGTGGGTGTGGGTGTTGGTTTTTTTTTTTTTTTGGGCGGCCGGGGGGGGGGGGGCACTAGGGTTCGTTTGCGCACCATGTTTCTAATTAATCCTAGACTTTGCAAGGTCAACAAACCAAAATAGATTGAATTTTTGGCAAGTGAATAGAACCTAATTGTTGAGGTATTGATTATCAGACCACTTCCAGGATTCTATTACTTAGGGAAGTATATTCACATATATCATGTATTCGTGTTGAACGCTAAAGGATCTGGAATACATTCCCTTTAAGACAAATTACTCTTTAGTATTGGAAATGAAATGGGCCAGAACATAATGGAATATATAGAAGATCCATAGCGCAAACCGCAACTAGTTCAGGATTGAACCGTACAATAGATTGGACGACTTGTACAAAATCGTGTGAAAAGCTCTTCCTTTTTCTGATAATAATACCAGAAAATTGTTTAGAGAGAGGTAAACAAAAAGATCAAAAGCATACCATTTCTATATCTTCAGAAGAGGCTATTCTTCCATCTCCACTGGACATCTTTTTAGGCACCAAACTTAAAGTTATTGCAATACAGGATTTGTGGGAATTTCCCTGTAGTAGTCTACACCATAGTGCTTCTGCGGATCGTCACTCGGTATCTCAAAGGTAGTCAATGGCACCTAATATCAAACTTCGAAAAGAAAATACTTTCAATCAGCATATCGTGTTTCGACACACAGAGAGAAATTGAAAAAGGGGAACTGGGAGCAGTTATTCACCAATCAGACCAATAAGCAGTCATACAGAAAAAAGTCATTGGGAAAAGAAAAATATGGGGCTATAAATGAGATAAAAACATAAAAAGTTTTAGTAGTATCAAAGATTCTTCATCGATATCCCTGATTCTTTTGAGAGCCTTGATGGCTCTGGCTGTCAGAACGAATAGAGAGCATGGACAACTCCAACTTACAAGATACAGTAATGTGTGTTGTTACAATTTCTCTTTACTTTTATTGGGTAGGAACTATGCTTACAAGCAATGAGCAAAAAATCAGTCCCCTCCCCCACCAAACCAAAAAAAAAAAAAAAAACACACACACACACATACAACCAAAAAGGAAAATACTACACAGCCTAGCCTACTCAATTCAGGACGGCACCAAAGCCCCCATAATCCCACACTTTAGTCATATGAAGCAGAATAACTGGTTAGGCAATTGTGCCTCGGAGCTTAATTAAAAGCATAACCTACTCGTCACGCATAATGACCTTGCAAAATGCATTAACAAATAGTGGCATATTTTGATATTTTAAGTGCAAGAACTTCTCAGCCTCCGGAACAGAGAAAAAAACCCGTTCTAAGGAGGAAGATTTGTAATATCACTCAGTTACCCTCTTCAAGGACTACATCTATATGATGTATTGAAAGTAAATAAACGTATGCTCTCTCTAAGAGTTAAGCTATGAAATTGTCACAACTTCAACATGGAATCAGAGTAGGTAGAGTCCTGGATCAAATCTCACCGCCACCCATTATCAAAAAAAACATCCATGTGCTTGGCCCATTAAAAAAAAACCAGGCCCACAAGTGAAGTGTCGTGTTGAGAAATATAATTAAGTAAATAAAAGTGTGCTCTCTCTAAGAGCTTAAGCTTTTAGATAAGATGGTCACACACTTCAACATGATGATTTTCAGCTCTCTTCTAACATTTTCTCAGATCAATGTGTGGAAACAACAGATATAAATAGTAGGCCTATGAGCTAATTTACAAATCTTGAGAAAAAATGAGTTGAAGAGGTTAAAGGAGACCAAAAAACCAGCCCAAATGCATGGAGGCAAACAAAGTTTGGATTTATTGTATTTGATAGGAAAAGCAGGAGCTACACACTATTCTCCATAATTAGAAGCTTATGCAAGAGAAAAGATGAAAAAGCAAAATAGGAGAGGTATGCTGACTGTTTTTCTTGAAGGGGAGCCTTGGAGCAACGGTAAAGTTGTCTCAATGTGACCTATAGGTCACGGGTTTGAGCCATTGAAGCAGCCACTAATGCTTGCATTAGGGTAGGCTGCCTACATCACACCTCTTGGTGGTGGTTTTTTTTTGTGTGTGTGTGTGTGTGGGGGGGGGGGGGGCCTTCCAAGACACTGCTAAGGCGGAATGCTTTGTGCACCGGGCTGCCCCCTTTTTTTTTTCTATGCTGACTGTTTATCTTATGAAGAAAGATAATTTCATTGCAGGGGCATCAGGAAGATGCCAAATTATAAAGACAGCATGTTAGCTCCAGTACAAAAGAAAAAAAATTAGCACCAGTACAAGTATGCCCGCCTATGCAAGAACTTGGGAGCTAACAAAGTCCACAAACAGATCAATACTATTAACAAGTGTAAGAATACCAACTGAACAAGCTAACTAAACATCTAGCTTTTAGAGAATGTGAAGGAGTTGATATTCCATCAAAGCATCTGTGATTTCTTTCATTCCAGATCACCCAAAAAACGATTGTTGGGATCATCCTCCAGATTCTTTTGATGGCTTTGTCAACTCTCCAAAAAGACTGGTTGATAAACGATTCCCCAATGGACTTAGGAATGCTCCAAAATAGGCCAAAGAGAAAGGAAAAAATTCCAGATATCAGCAGTAATAGGGCAGTGCAGAAACACAGTGTTAGCACGTTATGACTTCTGTTGACTAGAACAATGCTCCTTCTACTGAGATTGTCTTGTGTTAGACAGATTTCATTGAGGGCTATCTATGTTTAGCATGATACTTTGAGTGGTAGTCTGGTCCTCCAAACTTGTTTCCTAGCATTCCACTCTATGAGCACATAACCCCACTTTCTTTGTTTGTCTCCTTTACTTCTTTAGATTTCTCCCATATGATTCTGTCTGGTCGTTGTTCTACAGTGGTGAAGTCAACCAGTGTAGCTAGAAGAGCAATTAGGTCATTGATTTCCAATCATGAAGATTCCTTCTGAACCGCGTATTCTAGATGTTGTTCTCTCTGTTTTGAGCAATGTTAGAATCCTTACTGTAGGCAACAGGTATAGACCAGGATATGAAACCTTTTAGTGCTTGTGTCCAAGCCATCTATTTTTCCAAACTTTTACATGAAAACCATTGCCAACTTTGAAAGAAGTCATTCTGAAAGCTACACGTGCTTCCATAGACCCATCCCATGTGAACCTGTGGTTTGCTTGGGGCTCCAGTGGTTCAGAGAACCACATTTGGCATCACTTATCTCCTTCCAATAACCTGCTTCATTTTGTCCATTCCTCAATAGCCACTTCATTAGCATACATTTATTATGAAGCTTAAGAGACCAGACCCCCTTCTCAACTTTTTTTTTTTTTTTTTTTTAAATTCAAACGAGTCATGATTTTATAGCCACTTGAACTCAAGATTTGAGGAGGAGGCTGTAGCCTTACCTTCTTACAACAGCGTAGGCTGCATAGAATAGATCTAAAATAAACCTATTCTATTAACCAAACACCAAAACAAAGTGGCAATAAAGCTGTCATTTCAAGGAGGCTCATAGATTAGCAAACTTGCTTTCCTCTTCTTGACTCGAAAGGATGGTAGATTCCATCTAACTACATTTAGAAGACCTTTAATTTGTCTTGGTAAGGAAGCAAAATCAGTGTGTATGCCCACTTCGTTAGTTGAGTGATCTTCTCAACTTTTTCAATGACTCCATTCCAAATTATTATTATTATTATTACTAGCGAATTGCCCTTCTTTTGGGGTGGTCTTTAAATTTTGCCCCTCATATTTGAAATCTTTAAATTTTTCCCTTCGGCTAAAACCCATGAGTTCCAGGTTCGAACCCCCATTCAGTCAAAAATTAAAAAAAAATTCGCAAGGCGAGTTTAAATTTCGCTATGCCCCCGCAAGATACACTTGTTAAAAAATTACCAAAGTTATTAATACTTATGCCTTATGGGGAACTTAGCATAAGTATCGATCCAAGATAATCCTTTGGTAATTCCTTCAGTTTATCTCGGATTCGGCATACTTATGGGCAAACTTTTAGTTAAGCCTTAACTAAAAATCTTTTCCTAGTTATGCCTTTATGGGGCAAAAGTACTTTTAGTTAAGGCATAACTAAAAAATTAAAAAAAAAGTATGCCAATAGAAATAACTTTTCATTAAGGACTTTGTCTTATAAGGCAAATTTTTAATTATGCCTTAAGGAAAAGTTCCGTCTTATGGGGCATACTTTTAGTTATGCCTTATAGGGCATACTTTTAGTTGTGCTTTAACTAAAAGTACGCCGTAGTATATATAACTAGGAAAAGACTTTTAGTTAAAAACAACTAAAAGTTTGCCCGTTAAAAGTTTTCGTAAGTATCTCGGACCGGTATAAACTTGTTAAGGAATTACCAAAGTTATGCGGGCAAGGCATCTACTTAGTATCTTGGGTCCGTATGCTTTGGTAATTCATTGACAAGTGTATAGAAAGTCCGACATACACGCGACAAAACCTTGCCTTGCGATTTTTTTTTTTTAATTTATGCTTGAGTGGGGGTTCGAACCGGAGCCTGCATGATTTTGCGTGAACGCTCGGGGTTACGCGGACAAAAATTAAAGACCGGCCATGATATGAGGCATAATTTAAAGACCGAATATGAGGGAGCGAAATTTAAAGACCACCCAAAGAAGGGCAATCCGCGCGAAAAAATGTTATTACTACTCCATCCGTCCCAATTTATGTGACACTCTTTCCTTTTTAGTCAATTCCAAAAAGAATGACACTTTTCTATACTTAGGTAAAAATTTAACTTAAAAATGCTCATTTTACCCTTAATGAGATGATTTATAGTCGCACGAATATCTATAGCTTATTTTAAATCACAAATTTCAGAAGTCTTTCTTTCTTTCTTTCTTAAACTACGTGTCCAATCATACACCATCACATAAATTGGGACGGATGAAGTATTATATATATAACATTTTGTTTACCTTCGTTTTTATTTGGTATGATAGTGATGTGACTTAAATGAAAATGTGAGGATTCATATGTGACCTTTTAAGAACCATACAATGTCTTGGGCAAAGAAAACAAACAAAAGAATACCAACAAAGGCTTGAAAACTCAGCCATAAAAACTAATCCTTTTTTTAATAATTAATTTTCGAGAACCGGTGGCACAAACCCTTCTCCCCTTAAATACCCAGGCTTTTGTACGTATGTCGGGTCCGAGAGACGAAAAAGTCCTTTCTTATATCTGAGCTCATAATAACCAAGAATCAAATCATCAATATGAGGGCAAATCACTAATTTTTTTTTATTTTGTAAAGAAGCATAAATCACTACTAAGGTCTAATCAGAATCAACATGCAAAACCCTGATGATCATAAACAATAAAAATAAAATAAATAAAATAATTGTCCATCGCCAATATGTCATCATATTTTCTGCATATAGTCTGACTACACATGAATAGAAACAGTTTCTCAATTTCTTAGCGTACCAGCTCCGAAAACCTAGTCCTGACTCAAAATAACATACAAAACTTGAGGATGAGAAACCCATCCAAAGGCATAATAGCTTAGAGTTTTTGAGATTAGTCATAAAGACTAATTAATAATACTTATATGTGAGCTCATAATTTTGGGACAATAAAACCAAATGGAGAGAGAAAAGCAAAGTTAGGGTAGTAAAATGAACCATAATTACTAATTCTTTCTTGTATTTAAGCTTGTAGTCTTAGGCCAAGAAACCAAAGGGAGAGAGAAGCAGATTAGAGTTGTAAAACCATATATACTACTACCGTTGTCCCATTATTAAGAAAACATTAGCTACAAGGTATAGTTAACTAAGATACCCCTGATTTTGAGCTAAAACGACACTTAAAATGGAACGGAGGGAGTAATTTTTTCTTATTAATTTGAGCAAACAGAAAGTGCCTAAAAGCAACGACGAAATCTTTGTCATAAAAGAAAAGCATCAGTTAGGATCTCATAATAATAATAATAATATTAATACATCAACTCGGAACAGATAAAGCAAACTCCACACCCAAGTGCCAAACAGAAAAAGGAAAACTGAAATCAGTTGAACATCCAATCTAATTAACATAGTTAGAGTTCAAAATCAGAAATATCCTCTTACTTGAATGATGCGATTGGAGTGGCTACACTTCCCCCACTATTTGATATCCGATTCTGCTTCTCTCCCAATTTACATGACTATACAATAATTTAAAATGCTCCGTCCCACATTTTTATACATTAATAATCTAGTAAGTAATTTTAAAATGAAGTAATAATCTAGTAAGTAATTTTAAAATGATCATTTTAACGCTTAATGATATATATATATAACTTATTTTAGTCCATGATGGGGGAGTAACTTTTCACAGTATATTTGGTGATTTTAGAAAAAGAAATAATAGTCACAAAATGCAACAAGAGAATTTTTCCTCTTTTACCAAGTTATAGAATAATTGAAAGTTATTGCTATTAGACACCTAAAACGCATTTAAAATGTAACTATCACAATCGGTTTAGAAAATTAAAATGGGTATCATTCACACGCGAATGAAGCGGTAAAATGACAAATGAAACGAAGATATATCAAATTTGGGTCTAAATAACTATAAGAAAATGGACTTTGTGAACATATACATATACTAATTTCTAGGCACGTGTAACTACTTTAAAATAAAATAGTTAATATTAAACATGTAAGTAATGAGTTATTAAAGTTTTGAAAGAAAGTACTTTAATTTGTGGCTATCTACAATCAATTGAATTGGTATAACTTTTTTCTTATGTATATCAAATATTCTGGGTGACATTTTCCTTGTCTTTTGATATTTCAACAACACGTATTTTAAATCTGAACATAAACCACATTAGCATATTTGCAAATGCCTCACGTCTTAATGTTTTTGTCTTCTCTTTAAGAAATTGTAGCCTTTTTTTTATAGTAGCATACATATCAAGAAGGTGTTGACGAATGAAAGGCTTGATATTTTGTAGACTTTGTACATAAATTTGAACATATGTCTTTCTTAAGATCGTTAGTATGTTGTGGACAATTTCATGGTCTACACCTGCACTAAGAAAAACAGTAATAGTTATTTGTTACAGAAATAGTTAATTAATAACTACTGACATCAGAAAATTTAATAGATATATATATAAATCTTAGTTGCACGTGCATGGACTCTTTGTTTGATTCAAGATTATGAATCATTTCATCTGAATTTGACCGAAGATCATTCGTTGAATTGTATAATATAATCACATTACGAAATATAATAAAAATTGATCACCATGTGTAAAAAATCAAAAAATCAAAGGACTAATAATCGTGTATGTATCTAAAGTCTATATCTTTTATAATTCTCAAAATATCATACATATATCACGTTTTCCTACAAACTGCATTATATTTTTGTGAAACAATAATTGAAAAAACAGATATAAATTACAATTTCATATTTGTTATGTACCTGATGATGTGATTCAGAAGTGAAGAGTGCACAATTCCGAAGTAAAATCTGAAATTAAGATAAACAAATAAGAACTAATTAGTTAGCAAACTAAACTCAAGAAAATGTCCGCAAATCCGAAAAAGAAAACTACTGAGAGCAAAAAAGGTAAAGAAATGATAACTGATCCACATCCACAATATATATAAAGGAATTAGTCATCTAAATTTGTAACAGAAGAGAGCTGAAGGATCAGGGGGTTCTTTTGTTTTTATTGCTTCATTCAATTCAGTTTGATGATTAAAAAACTTGAAATGATAACCACGTACATTTTTTAAATACTTGAAGTTTTAGGGTTGTGGAACATGGATTAAGCCATTAAAGAGACCCAAACAATTGAATAAGAAAAGATGAACGTGACAAACATGCTTTGGTTGCATAGTTAAGAGACTTAAACATGTAAAACTAATGACGGTCTACAAAATTAAGGGAATAACTCTTTATTCACCCGGTTAATTAAAAATAACAAAAAGTAATCAGTAAAAGTCATTTTTGGCTCAAGAATAAAATGCTCACTTAGCATTTAAAGAATAATATTTTGGTGAATTAAATTTTTAAATAGGACGTTTCCACATGATTTTATAATTCCCACAAATTCAACCCAAATAATAATTTTATTATAATCTTTTAATCTTCACAAACCAAAACAATGAATAGACATGTAAATGGTACCTTTGCCATAAATACTGGAAGATAAAAATCTTCAAGAAAGTGATTAGACTACAACAACAACAACAACAACAAGCCCAGTATAATCCCACTGTATTGAGGTGCGAGAGGGTAAATGTCGCGGATCCCTGGCACAGCAAAAGGTAGGGCGGTGCATTCCGAAAGACCCTCGGCTCGAGAGAGAGAGAGGAAGATAAGAGGAAAACAAGACAAAAAGGTCGGATAGGGAGACGAGCATATCGAAAACAATATGATAACACGAATATCAAAAAGCGAGGAAGTCATGGTAGAACGATCGGAAATAAAGGAGCATTAACTATTATAGATAAATAAAATAATCAAAGTACAACGGCCCAACAAATATAAGCGACAATCGGATGCATAAACCAAAGGTAATAAACAAATAAGCGGAGCTCGCAACTACTATGGTGAAAGAAAAAGGGTAAGCCACCTAACTTATCCTAATGCGGGTCCTCCACAACCTCCTATCTAAGGTCATGTCCTCGGTGGTGAACTGTGTCATATCTGTCTAATCACCTCTCCCCAATACTTCATGTTACACCTCGGAAATTTCCCTTAGTATATAGGTGAGTAGGCTCGCGAAGGACATGTCGTATACGAGGTTGGATGAGCGAAAGTAGTAATTGATAGACCCAATTAAGATTCCAAAGACATTAGACTTGAAAGAGAAAGTTGTTAAGGGAATCGAGTTATAAGTTAGTGTGTTGGATGCAAACTATGAGTATCGAGTTAATGATGCCTTAAGTTTATTGTGGAGGAGAGTCATAACGTCCTTAGATTGTTAATGAAGTGATAAACGAGGTGGTAAGAAGGTTTCATAAGGATTGGAGATCGAACGAAACGACGGGAACAATTTTGGTGAAGCGATGATTTCCACGACCACTTCCATGGCCCATATAATATTCCACGGACCGTGGATGGGTCGTGGAACTGCCGACGAAGGAGGCGGTGCTGGTCGTGAACCGTGGACCGGTTCCACGGACGGCACTTGGTTCCACGGACCGTGGAACGATCGTGGAACTCCCGACGAAGTGAACTTGGTTCAATTATATAAATGAGTTCCCACTTCATTTCTCTCATTCCATACACTCCTCCACCTCTCTCAAACCCTCTAGAACCTTCCACACATTTCATCCACAAGAAAAACCAAGGAAAAACAAGGATCAACAACAAGATTTGAGGTGAATCGAAGCTTGCAAAGCCCTCCAAAGTCATCTAAACCAAGAAAATCCAAGAAAGGGTGAAATAGGGTTTTGGAGAAAAAGGTGCACTATCATCCAAGGCTTGTTGCTCCATCATATAAGGTATGTTTTATGGTATTTTTATGATGTCAGAAGTATTATTAAGTTGAAACACTTGGATTACAAAAGAATATATGAGATGGGTCATAAATGTGACAATAGTGTTGTTTAGGAATAGAAGTTGGCTTGAGTTGTGAATATTGATATGTTGAGATTATGAATATGTTATAAATGACATTTAGAACATGGAATAGGTGTTGTATGTGAAAGAACATGAAAGTGAGTTTCGGTCATGAATATGGAGAATTTGGAGTGAAATTCCTAAGTGTGGATAATGCGAATGGATTATGCTTATTGTTATGGTATTGTGATCGTTGGTATGAATGTTGAGGGTTGATGTAGAATATGGTGGAAAGTAGTATAAACAAAGGAAACATTTGCCCAATTTTCTATAGCTTTAATAAGTGCGCTCTCATGATTGGTTAACTAATGTTGATGCGAATCCTCTTGAAGGTAAACGCGAGTATTTAAAAGAGGACGAGCAAGCAATAAAGTAGCTAAACGACAAAGGTATGTAAGGTTCAACCTTTCTTTCTAAGGCATGATTCTATGGTATGCACCCTCCTATCCCTCTATGATCTTTCTACACATATGTGTGTATCGGGAATGATGAATCTACATTATAAAGAGCTCGCATGAGATGAAGTAAGAAGTAGGATATGAATGTGATGATGAACCGAGTCTAGAGATCCTAAAGTTACAATACAAGATTTTTATAAAGTTAATGACCCTCATATGACTCCTCGCTATTAATCCTTGTTGATAAACCAATCTTATGATGATTAGTCTCTTTCCCCTTCCAAGGCATGACTTTTCCTCCGTCTCCACGAATCTCCTAAATTAGAAGAACTAAGAGCCTACGTTCATAAGTAGCCACCCGAGAAAGAGATAAGAGATATACATTATGAGTACGATAGTAGTGACAATGAGCCTACGATTATAAGGAGCTACACATATGTAAGATAGAGAAGAGAGATAAGGCACGGGCACGATAATTGACGAGGATAAGTTAAATCTAAAGAGTCCTAGAGTGAGAAATGACGCCCGTGAAGTCAACGACTCTAAAAATGATTCCATTGGTACTTTCCTTACGAACACTCACCTTAACAATGTTAGTCCCTCCAAGGTGAGATGTGATAATCGACTACTCCATCGTGTGTTGGGGTTTCACGACCTTACGTCACCCGAGCATGACTATAGATGCCTATGAGTCCCAGTGTATGATGTGACGATATATGCATGTATGTACGTACGTAATGATACTAACCTATGATATAGCCACAATATGTCTATGGAATATATGTTATGATTGATGATGATGTGATTCTCCCGGGCCTAGTTGGCCGGACATGTCACCGCTACGGCGGGCTGCTATGATTCCACCGCACCGAGAAAAGGGCGGACATGTCACCACCGGTGGGGTTGCGTGCGACCACACGTCGTACCGAGAAAAGGGCGGATATGTCACCACGGTGGGCTGCACGTACGATGGTGCCGGACGTGAATGATGATGGTGATGTGTGTATGGTATGATAATGTATGTATGATATGGTAATGCATGTATGCTATGACGAGGTATATATATATGATATGGAAATGCATGTATGATATAATGATGCTTATACGACATGGTAGCTTATATGACATGCTATATGTAACATATGTATAAAATGTATCTAGTCGAAGGTTATATCTCGTCTCGTGCCATTATGATTTCCCCATTATATTCATTTCACTCATGCCTTACATACTCGATACAATATTCGTGCGCGTCCCTTTCTTTTGGACGCGTGTTCATGCCCACGGGTAGAACGGCGAGACGGTACGGATCCATAGGAGCTATCGGCGAGTTGCGAAGCCTCGCTTTATTGGGAGGTGCTATTTTGAGATGTTATTTTGTGTACATATGTATATATATTTTGGGCATGACGGGGTCTGTCCCGTCCATGTGTCTAGTACTCAGTAGAGGCTCGTAGATACATATGTGTGGGTAGTATGGTCCCATAGACTTCATGTATATGCAAGTATATGTATTATTATTATTATTATTATTATTATTATTATTATTATTTTGATAGCCTAAAGGGCCTATGTTTATATAAGTGAATGTGTTTTAAATGAAAAATCGTTTTCTATGATTATTAAGGATAGGATTGTGAATGAAGGCAGGATAAGACATAGAATAAGTGGTGCTCGGTGGTCAGCCTCGGGTACCAGCCGCGGCCCTAGTCGGGTCGTGACATCTTCGGCCTCCCTTTACCTCGCCTGAAACCATCCATAGCCAACCTCTCACACCTCCGCGGCAAAGATTCGTCTCGTCTCTCCTCTTCACATGACCAAACCATCTCGGCCTCGCTTCCCGCGTCTTGTCCTCCACCGATGCCACTCCCACCTTGTCTCGGATATCTTCATTCCTAATTCTATCTCTCTAGTGTGTCCACACATCCACCGCGAAAGCATTCACGTTTGCGACTTTCATCTTCCGAATGTGGCATTTCTTTGGCCAACACTCGCTCCGTACAATAAAGTCGGTCTAACCACCACTTTGTAGAACTTGCCTTTAAGTTTTGGAGGCACTTTCTTATTACACAAAGACTCCGGAGAGCGAGTCTCCATTTCATCCACCACCGCACCAATACGATGTGAAACATCGTCGTCGATATCCCCATCTTCCCTGTATAATAGACCCAAGGTACCAGAAACTTCCTTTCTTTTGAATGGCCTGGGTACCAAGCCTCACTTCCTCATCCCCTCACGCGGTACGCCACTGAACCTGCACTCCAAGTATTCTGTCTTGGTCCTACTCAATTTAAATCCTTTAGACTCCAACGTCTGTCTCCAGCCCTCCAGCTTATCGTGATTAGACTACACTATGCTTTAATTGACAATCCCTGAGCTTCACGGCATGCATTATTCCCCTTTTAGTTAGTTCATTTATCATTTATTGAAAGATACTAAGTTTACTATTTTGTACAAAAATATCATAGGTGTTTTTTTTTAAATTACATAGGGGTAGGGTAAGGGGAAATAGTACTCGCCAACAAGGTGAAAGTTAGGTAGCCAACCAACTGAACTACTATATCCCTGCAAATGTCATAGGTGTGTTGTTTAAATGGGGTAAAAGTGTTTTATTTTTTATTTTTAATTGACATTTTAGTAATTCAACTTTACACTTAGATTATTTCCACTTTAGTATAACATGATGAGTGTGTCGTATAAATTTCCCTCTTCCGGTTGCCCCTTCTTCACCACTAACTTCAACCATAGATACATTGAAGAAAATTATCAATGAGGGGACTAATGGTAATATCTCTTTGGGACCTCAGAATAAATGGTAAAATAAAGGGATCCTAGTGATTTTACATTTGAGAAGCTAACTAAACCTTTCCCCACCTGTTTGGGACAGAAAGGCTGCTTCCGACAGAAAACGCAAGAACTTAAGTTGAGAAGCCTAAAATGAATCACAGGTTCTGAAAGCAACCAGAACTTTACAGGCAATAACATACCAGGAGAATCTCTTGAATTGTTTGAGCGAAGAAAGAATAGGTGAATGCGTATAAAGTCACACTGAATAAGGCGAAGGATTTGATGGAACGACGCAATGAGTGGAAAGGGATTTAAAACTCAAAAGAGTACAACTAGTATAGTATTCACATAAAACCTTAAAAAGAATAAACAAAAAGATAAAAGGCATGAAATAATCACAATCATAGCAACAAATGAACCACCATTTAAATAATGTACTCTTTTATAATTATCAAAATGTATAAAGAAAACAAGACGATGACTGGACCAAAACTGTGACAAGAGCCGTCACCCTGACAACCCTTGAACCTTAACATATTTGACCAACAAAACCTCTCGCAAACCATGACCATCGATGCTCCTATCCTTACTGAAGCAAGACTCAACCGCAAAACTTTTGATATACACAAAAAAAAAAAACAAAAAAAAAAGTGGTTTCCACCCTTGCTCGCATACTTTGCCAAAACCAACAGCAGGCCGGCACAGACTCAAAGTCCAAATGAACGACATTAATGAGAATGAATGGAGTATCAAACATTTGATTCACACATAGCTACAGGTCGGGCAGCTTCATTGCATTGGAGAAAAGACATTAGCTTCCACAGCATTATGATGATAGCATTGATTGAAGTGCTACCTGCTGTTGAGGCTGCAGGGATGACCATATTGAAGCCAGGGTGGCTGGTGGTAGTGTTTGCTGAAGCTGCCTCAACAGAGTAATCATCCTACTAGCAGTCTGCTCTGTCACCAGATCCTTACCGGCACATAGAACCTACAGAAAAGCAATTCTGTGTTTCAAGATGGCAGTGGCTATGTATATTATCCGATGACACAATTCGAGATTTTCAATCAACTATCTTAGAAGGGGGATGAAGAGGGTGAAAGACAAATGTCAGCTAAGTACCAAGAGAGAGATTGTAGAGTAGATGTTTCCATCGCTCTACCGTCAACCCAAACAAAGAAAAATAAGAATCCAAAAGAGAAAAGCAAAACAAACTGAGATAAGCCTCACATCCTTGAATTTCAAAGGAACAATTGGATCCTACAAATACTGGTTCAGAATTGGGGATTGTTTCAAGACTGCTACCTTTCGGTGACAAGTATCAACCTAAAGTGGTAGCGAAAGAGCTAACCTCAGCAAAAACTTGAACAACTTTTGGAAGGTACTCATTGTTGGGACCCAGAAGTTCTCTGTCTGACCTGCAAGCAGGAAAATAGAATTAAAACATAGAGACTCAGAAGACAAGCTACCTGACACAGAGAACATCACTAGAATAACTGCTGTCAAAGCAGGCAAGATGATCATGACAGATAAAACAGCCACACCACATAGAGATCAACAAATGTTACAAACAATGGGTTAAACACTCCCACTTTATTATATTCTCTTAATAAAACTAAGCATTTCAAGAAAAAATGGTCTCAAGTGTCCCTGGATTGAATCCTTAGTTAGAGAGAGGCTAAGCTAAGCCTACGTAACAATATGGGAACAACTATTTTTGTCCGCTTTCAACCATGTTGTATAATAGATGGGCTACCTAGTGAAATAAAAGATCATACATAAGTAAGTAGCATCTAGAATAGAATCCAGAGCAGCTAAGGGAAAAAAATCGAGTGAAGCTATCTTCAATGAGTTTAGAAGCTTCATCGAACCTAAACAAAGTAACATCAAACCAAAACTATGTTTGCAGCTCCATTAGAATGCTATAAACTCCTAACCAAGTTAAAAGTACACTAAATGCCGCTCAAATAATTTTATTGACAATTGGGGAAACTCCATATACAAGCCATATAACAAAAGAAGAGAACATACATTAGCCATATACATGACCTATTCATAAAACCACCCCTCCCCCAATCCAAAAAGGGCTCATCTAATCCAGCCTTTGACACCATCCTAAGTTACGAAGATACAAGTTACAGTAAACCGGTCCAATACCTTTCAACCATTGAACAAAGTTGGTCGTGAACAACCTTGGCTTCAATCAGGTCACCTTTTATAGGCAGGCAATTCAGCCAAGCAGGAATAACCTGCCAAAAAGTCTCGGATATGAGAATCGAAGATATCAAAACAAGGTTATGTTATAGCAAAATCAAAGACATTTGTATAAAATAAGTGAGTAACACTCAAGAAACTATAAAGCATGTGATTAATAAAACGTCAAGTTAATTGCTTTCCATTCTCACTAAAAGGCAATCATACGAATTGTTCATATAAAAAGTCCTGTGCCAGTCCAATCACCAACGAGATTAGATACATTGACACTTGAAAATGTAATAGTAACGCAACGCTCTCTTAGCCATTCAAGCACAATTTACCTCACGTGTATCCTAGCTAAAAACGTGGAATTTGTACACACATTGACAAAATAGAAGTTAGGATTTACAAAAATAGTACCTGGGCCGAGTCAATGCTGTCACGATGAAAACTGCAAATTTTCCCTAATGCTGAAACAGCATTATCATATGCCATTACGTTCTCAGGTTGTATGGCACTTGGATGCCTTAAAACAACATTGAGCCTTGACAGAGCCTCTGAATTAATGGAATGAAATGAAGTTAAATTTAGGAACCCATTACACCTTGCCCCCTCCTACTGCTCCAGACTTTTATTGTATAAAAAAAAAAAAAAAATAGGAAAAGGAAAGGTTTCCAACACCATACAATACCTCCCACTAGAGATTTGAAAACCGAACCACCATGTTCTGCACATACACCAAGTCCATAAACAGCAGCCTGGATATGACATTAGTGGGGTTCAGATAAATGGAATAGCATGTCCAAATTGTCTAAAATAAGCCGCAACCATTTAGCATGTACAAACCTGTCTGACATCCGGGCTCTCATCATTGCAAGCTTCCAAGAGGAAAGGAAGATATGTGTCATAATACCTAGATTGCAAAGGAAGAAACAGTTACATCTAAATTCATATCATAATAGCGCCCCAATTAAAGACAAGCATGTACAGAATAAACCTACTTTAAAGCCGCTTCTCGGCACTGCTCTGCAACATCATCAAAGATGCAAATTGCTATTCTACGTTCTTCAGCTGTTTTATCCTTACCCTTAATAGATGCAGGTGGGAAAGGTAATAAGAATGAGATATATGACAAATTAAAAGAACTTACTTGCAAGAGTTACATTAGAAACCGTGCGGACTTACCCACATAGGCATTATATATGATGAGAGCTCGTCGAAGAAGGGCAAGAAAGCTGCCTTGAATGTTTTGATCAGTGTACCCAATATTTCACCAACCTATAAAGATTTCAGAAGGATAAGCCTGATAATGATAAACATGTTTAGTGATAAACTGATCTACCGCTCATTCTTGAGCAACAATCTTATGTTAAACATACTTGGTCAAACACTTCTTCTTCTTGCTCATTTTCCTCCCTGAGCAACTCACTTTCCTCAGCATCAAAATCTTCAGCTTTTGCTCTCTCTGCTCGTTCTCTCTTTCGGCTTGAACTGGCAGTGATGACCTGCTTTATCTCATCCACAATGCTTCGGACCTGACCTTCATCCAAGAGAGGTCCACATATCTGAAGTCCAGAAAAGAATTCATGATAAGATTAAAATATCAAAGGCCCGGAAAGGAGTAACAGTAAAATCGCACTATATGTTTTCAAGACGTAATTAAGACCTTGAAGTGCAAGTTCAACAATCATTCGCATCTCTAGTGATTACTTGTCCCCCAAGACATGTTATGGCTCTCCCATGTTTTATATCCAACTAATTTTTTTCAATAACATGGTTCCGGGTAAGCTTGTTGCGCGCACCTCGACTAATTCCACGGGGTACCTGCTACCTCCCACTAGCACAGGTACCGGGTAACTCTATGTCCAACTCATATAAACCATAACTCAGTCTATACAAGTAGACTATCAAATAGACAAGAATTATGTAAGTGTAGTATCACTCTTGATAAACCAGAATCTTTCATTAATCAGACGCCAAAATGGTGTCAAAGCTATGTACGTACAGATTGAGATGGTTCAACCTGAGTCATTCATCAGATCAACCTAACTATCTGTGCAAACAAGTGGTTCTCTCTTTACAACAAAAGTATATATGGAATGAAGATGATCTTTTAATGAATGATACCTCTGTGTATCAGATAACCTTTTTTTTTTTTTTTTTGTGGGGGGTTAAGGTAAGTATATGGACAAATGGGGAAGTCCCCGTATACAAGCCGCATACCAAAAGAAGAGAATCTACACCAAAATATGATTCTCAACAAAAGAGATCCAATCCTCTATTTCTTCCATTCCAAATAATCCAGAAAAAAACAGTCCACTTTCATTATTCCACCAAGTCTTCTGCTCTACACTAAACTAAACTTAGTTTCCAAGTGCAACAGCTTTTCTGCTAGCCTGCTAGTAGAGTCCAGATTTACTGAAAAAAAGGCTCTGCTGGAACAGAAGCCTCTTCTTTATGTAGGAGTTGAAGTGGTTATCTTTTGCTTGAAGTAGAACATCTCGATTAAACCTTGCTAATTGTCTTGTTTAGATCTCTGGGAAAGGTGTATTAGTAGGTTAAAACGATATACAATCAATAACTAGTTTACTGTATGAGCACCAAGTTAAAAAACGAATGAGATTAATAACAACAACAACAACAATACATCCAATATAATCCCACAAAGTGGGGTCTGGGGAGGGCAGAGTGTACACAGACCTTACCCCTACCTCGGGAGGCAGAGAGGCTGTTTCCGATAGACCCTCGGCTGGAGAAAAGCAATTCGGCTGGAGAAAAGCAATTCAAAGCAGTCCAGGAAAGGAAATACCAAAAACTGAAGAGGCCATAACAAAAAACAGATGAGATTATGGAAAAAATAAATATCCTTGCATTTATTGCTACTGCACTATTTGTTCTAGTTCACATTGCTTTTCTAATTTTTATTTACGTAAAAACAACCAGTCAAAACGATAATTATTAACTAATTTGAATGAAACTGGACTTCTGGGATTTTCTTAAAGTCACTGAAATCGAAAATAAGAAAAAGACTATCAACCATGGATCTGTTGAGAATGTAAACAGTAACAGTTAATTATTTTAGTATATTGAGTATTTAAGGAAAAATGAAAGCAAACCAATAACTCTACAGAACTTACAGTTACCAGCACCCAAAAGAACTTAAAAATAACTGACCTGTAGGCACTCATTCAATGCATCCAACATACTTGCACATATTTCAGTATCAGGCTCCTGTGATGGATAGCAGCAGAAATGTTACTAACTAGCAATCCAAAAATTAAAGTACTATAATAAATAATCTTTCATACACCCCCCCCCCCCCCCCCCCAAAAAAAAAAAAAAAAAGCAAAAAACAGCAACTCAATAAATAATTGACCAGTTCAAGTCAACCTTATGCAAAGCTTCCACCAAAGCTGGTACTATGTAGTCAGATAACTGCTTGACGTAGGCCTCGTTTCGGCCCTGAGCAATCCCTTTCTCTACAGCCAGTTTGGCAGACCGTAACAGCTCTGGCATGGCTATAACCAACATACAGTAAAATATCAGTAATTTGCAAAATTACAGAAAAACAAACTAGAGGAGAATAATATAGACATAACAGAAATCCACCTGAAACCGCAGCTTTCCTGACTTCCTCATGGAAATAGAATTTCAGAAGGGGAACTAATGTTGGAGCGACCTGTTTCAAGAATTAGCATACTTGTTCAACTCGAAATGCAATCCAAGATTTCACTCAATAGCAAATAAAACACGCAAGTAACTAGTGATGCCGACCTGGTCAATCCATGGGTAGAAACCTTCCTTTAGCTCGTCCGCATAGCAGCATAGCATATTACAGGCAGTAGCCTTCTCCTCTAGGACACTTGTTTTGATGCCTATCCTTTTATCCCCAAGAGTTATGGTCTCCATACTGCATCACATAAAACTTAGACAAGTTATGTATGGTGGCCATACATAACCAAAGTCCTAACATAGCAGACTATGTCCTCAAAGTTTATTCTATATGAAAACTCATGAAAGAAAGAAAAGGTTACAGTTTTATTGAATTCCATAAGAGAACATCAGTTGTTGATGCAAAAGAAGCGAGCACTAGCATCACGTCTTAGAATTGTAGCGACTCTCCGTCCTCATCACAAACGGATGTGAATAACCCTCTATGCAACAACACTAAACATGGGAGCATGTACATACCATATCGAGTGGCATGGGGAAGTAATTAGCAATTTTGTATGAGAAAGCCGTCAGCCCAAAAATATCACATGGCAATCTATTTGCCAATTCTGACTTCTACCCTCCTTTCAACTTCCAATACAAGATTGAATATAAACAATTACCGCAACTTAGACGAATGCCAAAAGTGTTCTCAATTAAATATTGAAGGAAAATTTTATTCTAAAGCGTTTACCTATCGTCATCTGAATCATCAAGTTCATTGTCTGAATCTGCAGACGATATGGTCACATCAGGCTTTAGTTGAGCAGATTGAAGCAAAGGAGGCATGACCACACTCATGTATGGAAGGAAATCCTGTCCCAAACACTTGCAAAGTCTGGCCCAAGCCTACAGTGTAACAAATAATGTAGTGTGATCAGGTCGAAAAAAATATACTGTGATCATGTCGAAATGAAGCTCCCAGGTTTATATTAAAGGATGCACCCACACCTGTAGCATGTAACTAGTAGTTGGGTCATCTGTCTCCATTTGTGATCCTTGCAATGACATAAGCACTTCCATAACCTTAATCACAACAAAGTTTCAAGAATAAGCTCTATGATATAATGCTCTGAGAATTGGACCAATCTGGATGAAAAAATGAATGAAGCCACATATCTATAAAGGCACTACCAGATGTGTCCGACCATATAAAACTAGAAAGTTATAGATTAAATTAAAACTGGAGAAAACTGGCACGAAGTATACCATAGCTATATCTTTCTATTCTCATACTGACCTGCTTTGCATCGTCTCTGAATTTATCTTTGCCAACAGCCATCCCTACCAAACTTATGCACTCCATGGCTTTGGCTCGAAGCATGCGATTAGATTTATCAGTTGCATTTACAAGGATAGTTTTCAAATACGGCATTACAGCATCATAGTACTTTTGGAATTGCTCCTGTTAAAACATCACATTAGCCATTATCCTCCAAAGTAGACTCGAGATATTGTTGAGTCAGAATCACTGCAAACAAGGTAATACCTGGGATGAATCAGCGACAGAAGCCAAAGCAGTTAGTGCTCCCTCTTGAACCATTTGTTTGCCATTCTGCATTTCAGAAGATATAATAAGTAGGGCAAGAAACCATGAATCTCTTGCACCAGTCAGTGAATTTATAATATGTTCTCTCACGTCATACCTGCAGGAGCACAAGAAGTTTGCTAACTATTCCATCTAGATAAGGTGTCAGAATTTCTGGCGTGCAGTTCTCGCTGAAGTTGAGGACAGCTGATGCAGCATGTGCCTGTGAATATCCCAAATGGAAAAAGAAAAATTACTGCTGATGTTGCATGCATCTGAGCCAAATATTTAATATAGTTCCTCAAACACCCTTGTTACTTTAGAGCAACAAATATCCTAATAAATAGAAGTGCAGTGTACCAATCAAAAGCCAAGACAAAAAGACTACATTATCTCAAGAGGCTTATTTTAAAAGCATTATCTAACATTCTACATATTGCATCTTAATATTACACACATTATGCCCAAAAAGTTATGTCCAACTAGACATAAGTTACAATTATTGAAGGGAAAAATTAAAGACCGGTCATTTTTGGAAGCCAAATCGTGCAATTTCTGAGTGAGCAAGTAAATTGGAGCCCAGAGCCGTCGATTCGGGGACAATCTCGGCCCAACTAGTCTATCGATATACACGTCACAAAAGTTGAATGATTGATCCACATTTCCCATAGTTGAATCTAGGAAGATATATTTTTGAGCAAAAAGTTACCATCCTCATTAATTAATCATATATGTTAACATATACTCCCTCCTGTCCATATTAAGTGGTGCTTTTAGCCGGCACACCCCTTAAGAAATGTTCTCTCTCCTAGAAAGTAAGAAGTGTTTTTACTAACTTATCCTTAATCAAATAGTACCTATTTAATATAGTTTCTTGGTTACATAAAAATCGACTTATCTAAATAGGGAAAAATTTGGAAGAAAACAATTAATACCTTCTTGATTAGGTGAAACACCATTTATTTTGGACCAAAATGAAAGGGGGAAAACACCAACTTAATATGGAAGGAGGGAGTAAATAACAAAGAAATCTTTCATTCTTAATATGATCAAACCAAAAAAAATGACCAGCTAATGGTCAACCAAATATACTAAAGTAATATCTCTTTCTTTTTTCTTTCTTTTTTCTGATAACCAAGAAATCCCCCACAGCACATGGTTCGACAGTCGATAGATAACGATCCAACCATCTATCCTTCTGCCTTAAATACCATGCTTTTGTTTGTGGAAGGATTCGAACTCGTGGCATGGGTCGAACCCATGCATCACATGATACACTCTTAGCACCACACCAATGCCCTGGGGGATAAAGTAACATTATCTTCTGCTACTGTTTAAAACACATTTTCACGAAGCTACAGCATCTAATATGGGTTCACCATGCCACCAGGACAAACCTGTACTCGGGGACTTTGGAAATCATCCATCGCTGCCGCTAGTGCCGGCAATACACAGCTGTGATATTGAACTTGCAAATCTGGACCCAAGTCAGTTGACAGCTGGCCAATTGCATTAATAGCTGCCCACCTCACTCGAGGATGAGGATCCTGGAAAGAATTGAGAACCATGTTGACCACTTGCTCCAAATTCTTAATCATGACCTGTTATAGGAAACAAGGCACAGTGTCATCAAAGATAACTAGTTAAAAATCATAGAAAAGTAAACAGAAATGTTAAATTCCACAAACAAACATTGGTTGAGTATACAATCCAGCAATCGGAATTAAACGCTTGGACAAGCACAACCGCAGAAATGGCTCAACAAACCAAAAGTAGTTATTTGAACAAATACTCCACCCATCCCAAAAAAAGAATGGCAGGCTTTGGAGTACAAGGTCAACACTCTGTGATTTAAGACATTATTCTTTGACTTCTCTTTTTCCTTTAAAGAAAGGGGTTAGATTTCTGGAAACTACATTAGAAATACTTCAAAGCATAACTTTTTATAGCTGAAAACAATTTAAAATGATTTTAAAAAGTAGTAGTCATGGGTAAACTATCTTGACCCCCGAAGTACAGTGCGCTTCCTTTTTGGACTAACTTTTAGGCAGTAACCCAATGCAATAAATGACATGCAGCAAAACATTCAGTTATGATAAATAGGGTATGTAGGACAACAAAAATATAAAAAGTGCATGCATATAATTAGGTAAAAAAGCAGCAAACCTCCTAAACAAATACAGTGAAAATGTTTTTAAGTTCCTAAAGACAAGGTCATCCATAAATATAAATCAACTAGTTCGCTATAAGAATCTATCTGTCCTTTATCAACCCTCAATACTGTGCTTTCATCCTTTGAGATAGTAAATATTTTTCAGAATGTGGAGTACATATTCGGGCCCATTTCATTAACCGGGTCGGCTCAAGGGGCAAGAAATGAAATACTTGCTTTAGGGCCCCTCAAAACTTGAGGCCCCAAAAAATTGTTATTTATTTTTATGACTTATATTAAATCCTGTAAAAAAAGAACAAAGAGCTTGTGAAAAAGAAAGAATTACTTACGGAAAAGGACAACTTAAAGGAGGAAGAAAGAATTACTTACGGAAAAGGACAACTTAAAGGAGGAGACATTGGCATAATGAGCCTTTAAGTGTAAGGAAAATATATAATTTAATGGCAAGGCACATTTCCTTCGTCAGGTCAGCTCTTCCAAATTTATATTTGTACTTATGCTATTTTCTTCTTCTTATGCATATATATTCTGTCAAAAAATACAATGTATTAAATAATTTTAAAAGCACATTGATTTTCATTCCTTCTTCTGCTTTCAAGCTTGAAGTAAGCAAATTGAAGCAACTCACGCATTAATTTATTTTAATATCAATCATCAAGTTATCAATTTTACAATTCTAACAATTCTATATATATATATATATATATATATGTCTCTCAATAAAATTTGGCTTTACGCCACAAATATCAGTCAGCCGCTCCTGTTCATTAAGACTTACACTTTAACATAAATAAACAATGGAAACAAATGTGTCATGAGTACCTTTGAGCAACCTTCCGCAATCTGAGCAAGGGCAATGAGAGCGGCATGGTGCTTCTGCCACTCGGGTGCAGCCAAGTAAGCAGGCAACTGCTCTGAAGCAACAGGAACAATAGTGTTACCACCCAATGCAATAGCTAACCTATCCAAACACTCCTGCCCTACACTATAATTACTTGTTTCCCCTGCATCCTCATGCTCAACTTCAGCACTATGCCAAACAGCTTCATCCTCAACATCTAACAACATCTTCATCAAAATAGCAAACAACCTACTAATAAACTGAGGCAACTTCCTCAACATTCCTGGGGCACGTTCCCTAGCCTCGGCCAATGTAATCACAAATTCAATTGCCAAATGCCTGGTCCCCTCTTCTAGAGACTCTGCTTCGGCTACCTGCAACATCGCCCCTATGACATCCACTAACTGTCTCCTCAAGAACCTAGGCTCGGTCCCTGCTAACTCAATCAACAATTCCAATGCTTCTTGTGCAGTAGCTTCTTGACCACTGTTCAAGGCCTCGGTCAAGGTCCTCATCATGGCAGGCAATAGATCCTGAAACCTATCCCTCTCGCTAGAGCTGGATAAACACTGTATGAAATTGATGACAGCACTTAACGCCGCGATCCTCACATCAGGATTGGGGGAATTATTCAGCGTTTGCAGGAAAACGGAATGCAAATCCTTTATATAGGGGACCAAAATCTCACCAATATACTGTGCTAATTGAGCAAATATCAAGAATGCAGATTCCTGTAACTTTGGTGAATCGCTAGTAACACACTGAAACATGAAGGGCAGTATCTCAGGCCACTGATTTTCCGGTAAAATCGAAGAAGCGAGCTCGGAAACAGTATCACATAACTTCTTAATAATGGATTTGGATTCTTCACGTTGGATACAAGTAAGGAGGAGCGACTTAATACCAGACTGAGTAGACTGAGTGAGTTTAGGCCAAATGAAGGAGTCATCGCGAGTAAGCAACTTACGAAGGAGGATAGCAGACATAGCACGGGACTCAGTATGTGGAGAAGTGGTGAGAAGGTTAGCGAGTTTGAGAGAGAGTGAATTGGGATCGTTCTGTTTGATGAGATTGTAGATTGACTCAGCTTGAGATCGTTGCTCGTTGGAGGTTGACATGAGATGGGAGATTAGAGTTTCGAATGGTGCTGGGTCGGCACCCAGTATGGCCGCCAGTTGAGCTTGACTAGTTGACTCCATCGATTAGGGTTTATCTCAGTGTGCGAGAGAGCTGTGGCTATAACTATGGAGGGCAGCGGTGGCGCTCTTCTTTCTCTCTCACACACGCACACCTCTAAATGTGCGTGTCGCAATGGATATATAGCGGCGAACACCACCTAGATGGACACGGAGAATTTGCAAGGTTTTTGACCCCTTTGAAAATTTTTACCACTACTTAGTACTTCCTTTTTATGCTTTTTGGAGAGATCAAAGATTCGAAAATATTTCATTTAAAAAAAAAAGGATAAAGTTAGGGTCAAATTGATACTTATACAACTAAAGTTGTTACAACTTATCATTGAGACATCTCAATTAAGGTAATTTCTATTTGATAATTTATACTTTGAGATCCTAAAGTTATTCTAACTTTTTATTTAGTCATCTCAATTAAAATTAGCCCTATTCAATACTTGATTTCTATACTCAATATGTGTTTATATATCGCACAATTTAAATCTGTGAATGTATTATATCATATTTAATTAAAAACGTTTTTGAATTTTTTTTTCTCTTTCTCCTTTCCTAACCATCACCCTCCTCACTTTCCTTTCACCTCCCTTCTTCTCTTTCCCTCGAACCATTGTTGTTATCATTCTTTACCCTTTCCCTTTCTCTTCTTTTTTCTCTATCTCAAATTGTCATCGTTATCATTGCCGCCATCCTTTTCTATTCTAACATCCATCGTCTGAACAATTTTACCTTCATACTAAAATAATTGACTTCCTCATTTTAAAACCCACAAGCCTACAATTAACTTTTTAAATTTTTCAAATTTTATGTGACCATTGAAAAGCATAAAAATAAGTGGACGCAGATCGTGACAAAACATTATTTTGTTTAAAAGAAATAATGTTATGCCAACTTTCATCACCAAATTTGATGGCGATGTTGTAGTGATTTGGCGAAATTGTAGCATTCGACATATGTTAAGCATCTTTCTTTTGTTCCATTTTAGTTTAAGTGCCCGCTTCATCTTTTCATTGTGGCAAATTACATTGACTTTCTTTTTGGAAACATGTCAAGTAAAACTCTAAATTTATTAATTCAGATGATTAAGATTTTTTGTCAACTCCGTATATGGTAAAATTATGGATAAAGTTGGTCATTTTTGTCATTTTTCATCTATTTTAACTTGTTGTTTCTATTATGCATTTAACTGAAGTAATGCATTCTAACATTTATTTTAGGGGAAGAAAAGGGTGGGTGAGAGTGGAATTTTGAAAGAAAATGAGGGGTGGGTCGGGGTGGGGGGTATATATTGTGGGAGATGACGGTGAGTGGGGGATTTATTAGAAAAAATAAGATTCTTTTTTCGCTTAAAACATTTTTATTGGTTTTTGACAATAAGTCGCGTTCGATTTGTTGTTTTGTACGTCGTCACGTGTGAAATTCACACAGTCTCTTCATACTTTTTTAACAGCGAGACAAAAGGGTTTAATTTGTACATTTTAGACACACGTTTCGCATTTATCAAGCTTATCTTATTGAGAGGTTACGACATTTGACAATTTTAAGGTGTTTTTTTTTTTTTTGTGTGTGTGTATTTGGCTTAAAAATAAATTGATGAATAAATGATTTTATTTAAATCAAAAGTGCTAGCCAACCAGAATCAACTTACATGAGGGACCTAACTACAACATACTACTTTCACAATAGTTAAACAGAAAACACACTAAATAAATCTAAGCAACATAAGACCTCTAAAACAGAATTACAGCAACAGCAACAATGTGATACATTAGCGAATGAAATTAAGCTGGTTCAGCAAAGCTTGCCACTTTTTCAGGTCCTTGCCTATTATGTGGATATGTAAAGCTATTTCTCTGCAGATTCAATCAGCTTGAAAGTGTCCATTTTGGGATCTCATCAAGTTTATTTCTCTACATACAACAGAAACTAGCATGGTAAAAATACTGGTAATGATAGCCCCCTGTCTAGATCTCTTCTTAGTCCAGCTTGTCACCCATTGTACCTTTTCTTGCCAATCCCCCACAACTATTTGAAAATCTAGCCACATATCGAGTATCTGCCACAAGACTTTGATAGTAACACACTTGAAAAAAATAGGTGGCTAAGTGTTTCATCAACAGCATCACGGAAAACACATGTAGGTGACACTTGAATTCTAATCCCGAGCAATCTATCGACGGTAGCTAGCCTTCTCATCATTACTAACCATACTATAAATTTGTATCTAGGATGAACACTATGGAGCGGTGTGATATTCTTCTAGGGAGCCATGGAATGAGGTGGGATCATTGAAACATACATCTTTTTAATTGACAAAATTTTGAATGAACCAACACTATTGCAAATTTTGTAGATCACCCTGGAGAAAAAGGTGCTTCTAATATGAATTTCCTAGCCTTCCTTACTGCCCACGTAGCAGAACCTGGAATAATGCAAGAATCCACGGTACAATTCTCCATATAATAGATGTGGATCCATCTTATCCACAAGTAATCCTTCTTTTCAGAGACTGCCCGCTGTTGCTTTATAATTGTAGCTTTATTCCAAAGACACAAGTTCATAACATTCTGGCCACCAGCAACTTTTGGTAAACATATAGTTGCATCACCAGTCCACAAGAAAGATCTACAAACACTGTCAATTAACATCATGATTCTCTTGGGTAGGATGAATATATGTGTCCAATAGGTTTGATTGCCAAATATCACAAATTTGATAAGTTAGAGTCTTCCAGCACAGGATAATAGCTTAGCAAACCAACATTTGATTCTTGTTGTGATTTTTTCCACAAGAGGAAGGCATTGAGTAATAGATGACTTCTATGAGGATAGAGACGCTTCAAGGTACTTAAAAGGTAGATATCCTTCGTAAAATCCCAAACCACTAAGAATTTCCAGCTTAAGTTCACAAACAAAAAGACCTTTTTTATTAGCAAATAATTGATCAAGTTAAGGACGAAATCTAAATATATGCATTTCACTACTGAGTGCATAATATTGTATGTTTACATTTGTTTTGATCGTTTCATTATTAATTGAGAGTATTTTTTGGTCCTATCACTTGTGACCTTAGAAAAATTATTGTTTCATTTGCAATATTTGTAAACTATTTGACGTAAAGATCATGCTTTATAAAAAGCCGTATCGTGTAAATGTTTTGAGCTGGAAGGTAATAGGCTCATATTACAAAGCACATGAAAGAAACATAACATTTTATATTAGCAATCTTATAAGAGATTATCTTTTACCTTTCAAACAATTTTTTCTTTTTTATGATGTTTTTTAGGCCATTGTTAAATTACTAGAAGATCTCTTTATCTATTATTTGGTTATGTTTATATTAAAAAAGATTAAAAAAAATTCTTTCACCAACAAATATTTTAAAGAAAGACGAAAGACACTGATGAAAGAGAAGTCTTTGTGGTATTCTTTTCTTTTGTTAGTTTTAAACAAACAACTTAGATCAGGTTGAATTGAAAATCCAATTTCCAATTCTGCCTTCTTATTTTATCACCCCCCCCCCCCCCCCACCCAAAACCCTCTCTCCTCCCAAACAAATATAAAAGGGAGGGACATAAAAAATTGATAGTTATTAATAATGATAGGTGTTTGGTAGGGGCAAAAAGGAATACATGATATGGATGATTAGCTGTTATTTGGGTGTAAAAATGTTGAGTTTTTTTTTTTTTTTTTACTTTTTTTTTTAAGAGGAATTATTTTAATGTCTTTTTTAATAAAAACAAAAGCATATGGAGGCAAATCTTTCAAGCTCATTGACGAGATTTGCTAATTTCAATAAATATAATGTTTCGTTTCTTCATGTTAATCTTGTTTTTCTTTCTTTTATATCTGGCAAAAATAGTAAAACTGACAATATTGTGTAACCAACACAAACCATTCAAACTTTAACGGGTTATGTTACTAATTAGAGAGTTGTTGAGTCATAATGGATGGAACTCAAAATGACCTAAAAGTTTGTTAAAACATGACCCAAATCAAATGGGCTATAATTAATTAACCAAATAGTGTTTCTACTTCTTCTGACCATTTTCATGTGTTTTTATAAGCTTCGTTAATTCTCATTATATATTTTGGAGTGCTTATCGGTCAGTTCGATTTAATTTTGTGAATTATTGGTTCGGTTTATCGATTTTCGGTTTGTAAATACGTCAAACCAAAACCAAACCGATAAAATATTCATTATTAGTTTTCGGTTTATTGTTTTTTGGTCCTTAACGGTTCGGTTTTTGGTTTAACCAATAAGAAAATGCTCCGCTTATTATTTTTGCTTTATCTTGTTCATGCATAAAATCTACACAAATTACAAAACAAAAACTATAAAATGCACTGCAATCTTTCAAAAACAAAACAAAGGCAGTTCTTAGTTCATTCGTTCATAAACAAGGCCAACTTCAAACGCAAGCAGTAAGACAAACCATCAAATGCAAAACAAAAACTAGAAAATGCATAAGAAAGCAGTAAGCAGCAACATCAAGCCAACAACTTCAAAGATCCAAAAGTGATAGAACTCGCAAGCCCTAGTTTCGTTTGAGAAGTGAAGGAGAAAGGCACAGAGACATTGCAACCCCTAGTTCGTATGAGAATTGAGAATCAAGAGAATATTAATTAATTAGAATAAGCGTGCATACGGTTAGTAATTTAGAAATAGGGTTTGTATTTAAAAATAAAAATTTAAAGCCACTAATAAATAATTAGGGGTAAAAATATAATTTTAATATAAGTTTATTGGATTATTGGTTTAACCATTAACCAAATTCATAAAATTGAAAACCGAACCAATAACCCAATAAAAAAAATTACAAAATCATTTACAAACTGTTAACCCAATAACCCGATGTCGATAAATCAATAGCGTTTTTATTGGTTAAACTGGTTTTTACATACCTCTAATATATTTGATGGATTATTTTCTTTCTTTATTGAAAGGAGCTAAAGATAACATAGAGCTTATTTGGACGAGCTTATAACACATGACTTATAAGTATAAATCATAAGCCTTATAGCTTTTGGCTTAAAAATAAATATTTAAAGCATTTTTTATCTTATAAAAATTATTTTGACTTAAAAATATCTAAAATAAGCCAATTCAAACGGGTTCATAGTTTAAATCTTAGAAAATACGCATGGAAAAAAAAAATGATGCTTATTTAATTATTCGAAACAAAACCTTGATAGAAAGTATGAGTATTTAAGCTTTACATGGAAGGGATGGGACGGTAAACATTTCTTTTGACTAGAAAGCCTCTATTTCATTGGATTATTGTTTTGCAGATTGAATCATGGGTATGTTGACCCAACTTACTGTGACTGACACACTGGCGGGTCGGGTCGTAAAGTGATAATTGGGTTGACCCGTTCAACTTTAACCACCTCAGCCGTCATTCCTCTTGTTCCTATGGTCTCTCTGTTTCTTCCTCGAATTAGGAATTTGACAGATTGAAATCTTCTGTGAACTGGTTAGTATTCTCTTTTATTTTACGTATTCGAAATAAGGAAGGATCTGTAATTTTTGCAGTGCATAGCTATTTGTCCAATAGTCATAAGAACACACAAATGTTATTTTGACTTACTATAGATGTTCAGTTGCTTACTGCTGCATCTGCAGATGCAAATATGTTTCAGATAATTATTCTTCTGATGCTATTTTTTTTTTCCTTGAGTAACAATTTTGAGCTACTGCCAGTCAGTGACGTGTTACATAAATTTAGTATGTGAAATTGTTCTGTTGAGAAGAATAATCAATTATGCTGTTGCCTTCTCTTGTATGCGGAGTTTAGAAAGGTTTGTGGTTTCTACCACTCACCTTACGTAGATATTCTGAGGTGCTATATCCTATTATGTTCTCGTAGGTCGCTGCTGCAATTGTCAACATAGTTGAAAACCATGGGAAAACATTAGTATAAACGGCCAACAACATGAACATGGTAAACCTTTTGCTTTACGACAGAATATGTTACTTACTTCCTATGTTACTCGGACTCTTCAAAAATGGACACGGGTGCGTGTTGGATCCTCCAAAAGTAGTGCATTTTTGAAGGATCTGACACGGGTGCGGCATCATTTTTGGAGAGTCCGAGCAACATAGCTTACTTTCATACTGAAGTTTCCCCTCCCTTTTGAATTGATATTACTTTCCATATATTAAGAAAATTAATTCATATTTAAAAATGCATAGAGTCCAAGTAAAGCTGGAAAATCCTATGTCTCTTTTGGACTAGAATAACAGTATTTCATAGGGCATATGCTACTTTCATGCTACATATCTCTTTTTTCTCTTTTCTACGGTTGATATGAAAATGGAGAATTGACAATTCTTTGCAACTTTTAGCATCTGCTTGATGCTCTTTTTCTAACGAAATTTCTTACCTATAAATGGAGAATTGACAATACAAAACAATCTGTCTTAGGTGGGGTGTGAGATTGATGGGGTAGCCAAGAAGGTATCTTGGACGAGGAATGCATGTCATTTGTACACAAACAGCAGGGGGTAAATATGGGGAGACGCTTAGATTTAAAGTGCAAGTGGGTAAAACAGAAAATTAAACTAGTGGAATGCAACTGGGGCTAAAATGAATTGCAGAAATCAGCACCCGGTATTTTCTCATTAAAAGAAAAGACAGAAGAAATCAGCACCCAATGTTTATATCTTCCCAATTTGTCTTCAGGTTTCTTTAATAGCACAAGTTCTAATCCTACAGCACATGCAAAATAGGGTTTATAGCTAATCCATGAACTTGGATTTATTTTACCTTCTTATGGCTTTACTTAACATGGACTTTAATCCTACTTATCATGGATAATAGTTTTTATACTCTTTCAGAGTATAACTTAAATCAACTTGCTCATTCAGCTGTCTCTTATGTTCCTCAATAATATAAATGTCTGCATAGCTAAAGTTTTTAAATTTTAAGTGAGTTCCTTAAACAGCTAACGTTGCTAAAGTTTTTGAATTTAAATTGAACTTGTTTTTGCATAGGAGGGATTATGGAAATAATGAAGTGCTTGAGTATTTTTATTATGATCTGAAACTAAAAATCCCGAATTCCGCCTCAAATGTTTGTGCTGTCGTTTTTCTTTATCTAGCCTTGTTGATGTTTATTGTAGATGAACGGGGTGCTTAGAAGGATTTGTAGGCGCAACTTCTGCACCTGTTCTCCTCGGCCGTGGCTCTTTGTTGGGTTGGGCAATCCTGGGGATAAATACTGCGGAACGAGACACAATGTAACCTTTATTTCTGGACTAAAATTAATTTCTTAGAAACATTGCTATAAACCTAATCTATTACGGGTTCCATCTCACTCAAGCGTTCTTCATTAAGAGCTTTATATTTTGTTTCAACTATAGGTTGGCTTTGAAATGCTTGATGCATTCGCAGAGTCGCAAGGAATTCATATGGAGACAGTACATTGTAAAGCTATGTTTGGGAAAGGTCTCTTTAGTTAAACTTTGATTTCTGCCTTTTAAGCGTTCAATTACATCTTCATGTTCACTTGTTTATACTCTTGTCTAAAATTTTGTTGATACATACCACTTCTCAGGTTTTGTCAATGGCATTCCAGTTCTCCTTGCAAAGCCACTCACTTACATGAATTTGAGTGGTGAATCTGTAAGCAATTAAATATTTCTAACTTATTTAGTAAAGCTTTTCTTTTTTATGCTTATGATGGTTGCTGCTTGTATTCTATCTTAAAGAAGGATGTGTCTGAATGAAAACTGGTATTCTAAATGACTGTATTCTGTCGCATAGTGAAAGTGGGGTTACTTGTAAATTTTTCATTTCGCCTGAGAAGGATCTAGCTGATCTTGTTTATAAATTGCCCAGAGTTAACACTTAACTCCTCTCTTTGAATTGGTGGTTATATTGGCTGTTCTAGATATATTCATCCAGCCATATATAGCGATATGTTGTGTGGGGGAAATGGTTAATGGTGGGCGGTGAAGCTGTAGATCACTAAAAAAGTTTTTACTACTGGAAGCTTCTAGTGCCAGCTATTTGTCTGTGAGAAGTAAAATGCTAACCTTGCTGTTTTCAAGTCTTCGCTCATATTTCTCTCTGTTAACCTTGAATAATGTTGGATTAGTTTTCTCTGTTAGTTTCAAGAACAGTAAGGGCATGAAGTTTGTTATTACTGGTTATAGTCAGCCTCTGACCACCGAATAGTTACCATGGAATGGAAGTCCAGCAGTGACATTGCAAATTGGTAGGATTTTTGTCAAAAGTGAACAAGAGACACTAAATGGAAGCCAAATTAGTAGCTTTGTCTCATGATTTATCTAACCAAACTCTTGCCAAAACTATCCTCACCTGATAAAACTCTTGTGCATTTGTTCTTTTAATTGTTATTTTTTGTAAGTTTCTTTGAAAAATTGAGATAAAACTATCTTTTAGCTAAGATTCTTGTAATTTTATTACTGAAATAATCTAAAAGAAGTTTCCAAGCAATTTGTCTATGTAGTTAGGTAGTGAATTGCAGGTCATTTTTGTTCCATGAACTAAAGCAACCCGGATAGCAGCCTTGTTCTGCCAGAAAGTAGTGGTAATTCATAAGCAAGCATTCAAACGGAAAAATGACATTATTCAAGGACCTTAGCACACACTGGATTAGCTTTTCCAATGGACTAAGGGAGCATGTTTTTGAATGGAAATATCTATCATCTTTGTGCAACATGTTTGGCTATTTGTCAAGAATTGACCTTTCACCATTTAAATGAAAATGCAAGCCTGGTCAGTGGTTACGTTGTTTTATCCAGGTTTAGTTCCCCTACAATCAGGTTAAGGGCATGGCCCAGCCATTGCTTCCCCTAGTTTTCAAGGCAGGTTATTAGACTCTCATCAGACAAGTTAAACTGATTATTCCCTCTGCTTAAATAAGTGAACTTTTATTTGAGAACTCTTAAGAATGGACAATAGCACATGTCTTTGTGCAACTTATATCATTCAAACTCCAGTTTACATGTGAAAACTTCAGTAAATTTCTACTCGATGTTTTCTGATGTTTTTAATGAGGAATGGAGATGTATCGTGCTTTTCATTGATACTTTGATCTAAGCTGATCAATACCTCTGATCACTCCCTTTTCTATTTCCCAGACTGGCCCACTTGCAGCATATTACAAGCTCCCTCTCAATCGCGTGGTTGTGGTACAATATACTAGCTGTTCATATTTTTAAGGATCTAATTGGACATGGTGATTATGTTTTGTTATTGCTTTTCAACAATTGTCTTTTTCTCCAGTTTCATGATGACATGGATTTACCATGTGGAATTCTTCGTCTTCACCCCAAGGGAGGTCATCACAGACATAACGGGTATGAACAGAATTCTGCCTATATAAATCTACTTAAAAAACCCTCTAATCCTGTACCTTGAAACTATTCATCTGTTCATTTTCAATCCTGTGAATTGTCTAATAATGTCTATATAGGTTCATAGCTGGAATTGTAATGAAAATATTGAAAATTGATGGCTATGTCAAAGTACCTAAAACAAAACATATCAAGTAATTTCTTACCTGAATCTAAGCATAATATTTTGTTTGGAAGACCATGACATGCGTCCAGACCTCTTTTTGACTTGTGAATAGAGTATCCGTCACAGTTTGCTATGTCAGGGTTTTCATGTTTTTGCTAGTTATTTAGTACCAGAAGACTTCTGTGTCTCTTCATGTATTGTGCATTTTCAGTCGCTGTTAAACTGTATATGATCCAGTTCTCTGTGTTTATAGGTTGAAGAGTGTGATTTATCATTTTCGTGGAAATCGAGAGTTTCCTCGGTTAAGGATAGGTTTGTGGAAAGTCTGAAATACCTAAATGTTCTCTTTTTGGCGATTTGAGTTTCAGTACAGAAGATTTAACATAGTTCTCTTGCTAGGTATTGGAAGACCTCCTGGTCAGATGGATCCCAAAGCATTCAAGCTTCAAAAGTTTAATTCAACTGCAAGAGAACGAGTAAGTTTATCTCATTGAGTTCTTACATAAAATTGGCTTTTTAATGTTCCTGTTCTTGTTATTGAACTTCTTTACTGGTATAATGAACTTGTACAGCCTCTGAGTTTTGCAGGAACGGCTCATTGTGTATTAGAACAGTATAGGCGTCTTATTTTCTGTTCTACGAGCTTTTCTTGAATATCTTTTTGACAATGGTATAAATTTTTTTATTCAAATATCAGTACTAAGAGGCTAGTGTAAAAGTTACAGAAAACTGGACTTGTCAAGGTTACACGCATAAAGATTCTTGCAAGTCCACAAAAACCAACATATCAGCAGCCAAAAAACCTCTATGCCAGAACAGTAAATTCTGAACGCATTTGAACTTCACAACAGCTATGATCTCCTTCTTCCGATCAAATCATCTTCGACTTCTTTCTAGCCAAATTGACAATGCAATACTTAAAGGAATTGTCTCCCAAATCTTCTTCAATCTCTTGTTGATGCTCCGTGTCTACCAAATTTTGCGTAGCCCTTTGAGGCTTAGTGGCATTACTCAGTCAATTCCAAAATTATTCAGAAATAAGGACCATAACTATAATGCAAACAGATGTATATACATGAAATTCATACACGTGAAACTAGTCAAATAAACTTATGTTGATTAGATATAACAGAGGTGACCAGAAAGGTCCTTAGAGAATCTTTTTTTTTCCCCCTTATTGAAAGACAGCCATTAGATTTTGATGCTTATATGTGGAGAACAAGAATCTAAAATGGCATACAGTCGTACAAATATACTACTCCCTATGTTTCAATTATGTGGTTTGCTTTGGAGTACTAGGTCAAACTAACTAATGTTCGGACATAGAATCTTCAATTTTTTTGGATGAAATTTACATATTTAGAAACTACATAAAAAGTACTGTAAGTTACAATAGTTAATAATTCATAATATTTTAGAAAGTATTTGAAAAAATTATGGTCAAAGAAAATATCCTTTAACTGTCCAAATAGTAATTAACCCAAACAAATTGAAACGGAGGGAGTATAAATTAAGGTCAACTGTTTTTGCTATATATGATTTAGATAAAGTTTAAGAGTAGATGTTCAGTATAATATAGCTATCAATAGAGTTATTTGTTCACTATTACAAATGTACAATCTGTTCTGATAGGCATAGGTTGTGTTGTTCTAACGCATCTTTGATCAACCTTCTTCCTTTTGTATTTTTCGTAATCAATTTGGATAATTTTCATCTTCCTTTTGTCAATTTAACTGTGGCAAAAAAGAAAAGTTCATTAGACATGTTGAAACACGTCAAAGACATGCATATGACATGTTTTGTAGAATTCAACCAATGAAAAAATATTTGAACCCAGTCAAAATTTTGGTAGACATGTTCCCTAGAGTCAAATGTATGTCATATCAGATGGAAATACCACATCGTTTTAGAAGTACCCATGCTCCAGACACTGAAGCCACATTAGTATTGGAGAGATCTTCGCTTGATAAACTAATATATTTGAAAATTGACATCAATGAAGGAATTCCAACTTTGAGTTGTTGAAGATTCATACATTATACTTGCAGATTGATGCTGCATTACGGGAAGGAGCACATGCACTGGAGCAAGTCTTATCCAAAGGCTTCTCCGAAAGTTCTAAATGCTTCAATACAACACAGAAGTACAAGCACATAAGATTGCAGACATTGCCAACATGACGTTATGCTTCAAGGTTTCTAGATCTTGTTGTTGCTGTGTCTTCTTTTAGTTTCCGTTGATTGCTTAAATTAAAAAAGAAAAAGTGTTTCTACTGTGACCATTCTTATTAGCTAACATAAGGGAATGAACATTTCATGACCCCATCCCCCGCAACCAATAGTATGCTGTTGGTATTCTTGAACTATTTCATGCCTGCAGTCTGCAAAGAGCTGGCAGTTATGCTTATTGTTCAAGCTTTCCTGTTGCTTTTGCTCCATCGGAATCACTTGTACTTGGACACAAGAAGCAATTAGACCTAGCTGCCTAGTGCTCATAAGATCAATATCCACGATAAAGTGAAATAAGGAATATTTGGAAGTTGGAACTACCTAACTCTAGTTGGTGTGATGTGATTTTGACGCCACTCATAAAATCCACAATAGCATCACTTTCTTCGCCAGTGATTTCCCTTCTGCTACTTTAATTTTCATGCACAAGTTCTGTTAATTGTAAGCTCCTAAACTTAATTAGCTAACTTGTGGGTGTTTGGATTGGTGTGCAGCTGGGCGTTCCATAGCCATCGATGCATCCCTTTACTCAAAATAACTAGCCTTTCCTCTTTAACGCTTCAAAGAAGTCAGGTGTAATCACATACCAAAATCCATGGCAGATCATTTTGCCTAAGCAACCGCCGCCGGAGATTCTAATGTAAATATACTATTTAGGTGACTGTACTGGGCTTGCAACAGATAGAAGATGATTCTGCTCAAGTGGAAGGTCAAAGTTGACCTGGCCCATAGTGATTGCTGGGATGCAGGAATCTCAACTGTTCCCATCTCTCCTGATTCTCTAATATGGTCTTGATGTTTTCCTTTGTAGATTAAACTTGCATACTGCAAGCGTAATCTCCTGTACCAAATATAACCCTCCTGCATCCCCTGCCGCTCCTAGAAGAAATTTTAGTGGCTCTTTATTAGAAAGGATGTCTGTATCTATATACCTGTTTTACTGATGTCTCCCTTGCTAATGCTCATTCTTGGGTTGAGGAGGTCAGCCAGGATGATATATTATTGACTACAGAGATTTCTCACCAGTCGCACATTTTATTACTTATCATGTACAATATCCAGGATATGAAAATTTCAAGAATCTTGGATGAAAATTTGGGGAAGACTATTTTTTACTTGATCAAAGATTATGGAGAGGCTGCTGCATTATTAGTGCTTACACTTGATTGCTTCTTCTATGAGATGCTTATGTGTCTTCAGCATTGTACTGTTTCCAGCAATCCTTTCTGGAAAGATTACAAATAACTCAAACAGAAAAAATGAGTAGCGATCTGTAAGTGAAAGAGATGCATTGTATGACACAGTTTGGGCTCTTGGACATTGATGGATATTATGATTGTTCATTTGACAAAGTTGTAAGAATTCTTCATCAGGCCCTTTGGTAGAAACAGTGTCATATCAATTTCAACAGCCAGGGAGCTTTTACGAAAATGGAGGTGTTCCCTTCACATGCATTTTCAATATTTTCTCTCTTGCTGCGTCAAAATTTGAATATTCATATCTCCTTTTAGGCCGTTGCAAAATAATGTTTATGGTAACGTTACAAGAAAAACAAAATCTCGATGATTTACCTGTAAAGTTAAGCTAAAGATTTAAATTCAGATATAATGCATTTGAAAGACCTTATTTATAGTGCATAATGTAGTTTTCTTTTGCTTATAGTAGGAAGAAGTATGGTAGGAAGAACAATGATTCGTGATCCTTAGCCAGATTTGCCCCAAGTGTGAAGATTGTATTTTGCATTGTTTGCAAACACTTTGTCAGTATTCCTCAAATGAGAGATGTAAGTGAAGGAAAACACACTGGAGAAGTACTTTGGTTTTGGAAGAACAAGAAATGTTGATTCCACGACGCCTGTATTAGTACTGATCATATATTCATCTGAATTAGGATGAGATTAAGCTTAGCTTTGCACTGCCCCTTAAGCCATTGGGACATGCCCACCACAGCTCGAACTTATTTTAGAAAAATCATCCGGAAAACTTACGACTTAAGGGCCTGAAAGCACAGTTACACCACAAGATAATACTTGAAGCAAAACGGTAGGTAAAGGGAAAAAGTTATCTGCTGGTAAACCAGTTAGTTAGAATTCTCGCAATGATAATACCATCTATCTTCAGATTAAACTCTAAACATACAGTTGAAACTTTGACACATATATACATACACATATATATTCCATGAAAGATGAACATTAGGCTCCCTTTCCAAGATAATATCATCTTTTGGGAATCCCAAGCTGGTAATTGCAAGAACTCATTCATTTTAGGTTTGGGAGACAAATAATTTTATTTTTCACTGCTGCATTTCCTGAATCATTGTTCTAACAAGAAAAACTTTAATCTCCTGCCCTTACGGGCTCCACAATGGAAAAGCAAATATAGAAGAATAGTGAGATCTCGGAGACAAAAGGAGGATGCACTTCTTCAGAACTGAATAAATTGTAAAAAGACAGGCAAAAAGATGTTTGAATCAACGTATAAACCGCAGTAAATATCTTAAGTTTTTTAACACGTGTTAATCCCATCCTTACAGTCCTTTGTCAAGTTATAAAATGTCTCCACCTGAGTCTTTGCTCTATAGAGAACCTCGGTGTCCACTTCAACCCTCATATATCCGTCGAATTCAACAGGGCGTCCGCTATTCAGTTGTGTTGTTTCATTGTACCACTCACTTGTATTACTCCATAAATACTTGTAATCGTCAAGCAAATGTACCTTGTAGTGAGATCTAAGTTTGTCAAAATAATTATAGAAGGGTTCATTTGTGGCAACATACAAGTTCCTCCAAGGTGTTATCATTCCTTGAAGCTTTGTGGCAAGGGAATCTGGAGATGTATCAGCATCCAGATTGGGCCATAACTCCTTATTCAGAGCTTTCTCTCCACGAACAACATGAACAGCGTCATAATCCCAGTCCATACTTCCACTAATCTCAGTAACTATATTCATCAATCTCTTTGATTTCCATAAAGAGTGCCATGGCCTCTGGATGTATTTACCAGCAGGCCCTTCACAAACACGATACCAATAGTTCTCTGGCTCAGGGCCATCAAACTGCCTCCATATAATTGTGCTCTTGTCCTTCCTTAGTTGCATGGGTGACACTTTATAGTTTGCAACTTTTCTTACAGAGATTCTCTTCTTATGAGTTTTATCCCATCTCTTCCAATCTTTAATGAAGTCTTCTTCCTCGACAATGGATGCAACCTCTTTCAAATGCTCAAAATCAAAATAGAACCTAAAGTCTTTCCCTTCCTCATCCGTATGACTCTGAGTGTATGAGGATGCCAAACACACACTCAAGTCCATCACAAACGTCCGATTCAAGTACTGAGCCTCACCCAAAGCACATAAAAAACTCCATAGATATTGGTTCATTCCTTTACAGTAATCACCACCACGAGAATAGTATAAGTATCTCCCGTCTCTAAAAGCTGAATCTGATCCGATGACTGGAAGTGTATCATTGATATCCTCGTCTCGAACGGGTGGAGCAATTCTGTTAACTCGGATTCTTGGACGCCGTGCATTTACCCCTGAATGCCAACGACCTGCATGAACTACTTTGTAACTACAATCATCAGTAAACCCAATCCTAAACCTCCTGAAATCCCTGTACTTCCTCCAAGATTTCTCTTTCTTGTTTCTAAACCTCCATGCCACATCACACTCATCGCGTTTCGACCCATTCACGGGAGTTTGATAATCCAAAAAGGCAATGGACTTGAAAGCCCTCAAATTGAATTTCTCAATGGTGATCAACACCCTTGGATCTGAACAATTAACAACTAAATTCTCATCACATCCTGATTTTAGAATCTCAGCTGGCAGCTTCTCTTCAGATTTCTCAATAGAAGCTTCAGTTATTGGCACTAAAGAAAAAGCCCCTACAGGTGGAGCATTATCAACATCCTCACCGGTTTTGAGGACAGAATTGTCACCTTTGAAAGTGGCATTTTCAACTTGAGTGAAGACCATAGTTAGGGCTCTAGATGATTCCCATGGATCAGGAGGTTGATATGTGATAGCAACTATAGTAAATACAAGCACTGAGAAAACAAAAACTGAGAAGCACACATTGCTTATACTCTTTATTAAGTTTTGCCCAATTGGGTCTGTTGTTGAATTCAATTCCTTCATGTAGACAATTAATAACAAGAAGCTAAATTTGGAAGTGAAAGTGAAAAAATAGGAGAGAACTAATGTTAGGGTTCACGCACCTCTGATCTGAGATTTACCCTTAAGTAACAAATAAAAATTGAATCTTGAAGTTGATGAGTAACCAAAAAGAATGTCTGGCTGCAGAAAAGAATATAGATGAAATCGAAAGGAACAAAGGGTAGCTAGGAAAAATTGTATATTGATATTATCTGAGGGAACAAGGACAAGATTTGAAGAAAAGATTGGATCTTGATGAAGTTTTATGAAGAAAGCTAAAAAGGATTGATTAATGGAGTTTCAGCAAAAACAGTACTAGGAAATTAGGACAAACCTCAGCAGATTTGATGTGAATAGGTTCTGTATCTTTATTGGCTAGAAGAACTAGAGTTTTGATTTTACACTAATCACACTGTGCTTTGCGGCTGTTTAGGTTCCGAAGAAGAGTCTAGTGAGCTGTCACAAGCTCCTTCTGTGGTCATCATCGGAGGAAGAGTATAGGAAATTAGTTTATCATATTTTATATAGCATCACTTATTTTATATTAAAAGAGAAAAATCTTGTGGATTTATCCCTCTTTGATCCGAGTTTCGTTCGAGCATTGAGTATGAAAATATAATCACGCAAATATAGTACAGCTTGTTGGCATGGTTGTTACTATTATATTATACTGTATTGTTAGTTTAAATATAATATTTATTTTGATTGTTACTTTAATTTTAATGTATTGTATTGTTAAATTCATCATTACATAATAACGAAAAGTCATATTTATGTAATGACTGATTGGTGTTATCGCGTCGTTACCTTTTTTTTTCTCATTTTATTATTTCGGGGACCGGGGATAAGAAGAGACAGGCATGGGTACCGAGTCTTTCCTTCAGACTGGTGGAATTGCACCATCTGCGGTTGATCTAAGAAAAGTGAAGCAAATCTGTTTGGTCCGGTATCTCCGGCCCAAACTCTGCATCACAGTCAGTCCGGTTTTTCCATGATCGAGTTGATCGTGGTCGTTAGTCCGGTTTCTCCATGACCGAGTTGATCGTGGCCGTTAGTCTGGTTTCACCATGACCGAGTTGACCGTGGCCGTTAGTCTTGTTAATCAGTTACAAAATGGCCACGCGTCAAGATCGTTCTGTCACATTGTACCGACAACCACATACGGGTGTCGAGGCATCTTTACCAACCTTATCCTTTTGGTTTTCTTATTCTAAAAGGCTTTATGTTATATGCTGAACCATATAAGGGGCAAAAAGGGTTATAAATAAGATCTAGAATATTGTAATAGCAAAAAATACATTAAAGCATTGTCTTTCTTTCTAATCGGGGTTGACAATATCATAAGCTCTAATCATCAACGTTTACATCTTAATAGTTGTTGATAAATATATATTCATATACATATTTTTATACATTAAAGCATATTAGCCCAAAATAGATTAAAATTTGTCTTTCTTTCTCAAATTCAATTGATTACCTAAATCGGGATAAACATTTGTTAATCCTTTCAATATCATATTAGCTCAATATAATCATATATTATGAAACAAATATATAATAAAAACCAACCAAACAAAGTTGTTGATACCAAATATATATTCATATTACATATTTTTATCTTTACACACGAATTCTTATACGTTCATATTAGCCAAAACTTATTTAAAATGGAATAATTTAAAGATTTACCTCTTTGAGAGACATATCCTAAAAAGGGAAAACTTAATTTTTTTTTCTTAAAAATCAATTTTCTTAAAATTTGAAAATAAATCTAGTCTTCCACATTTAGTTTTAAAAAAGGGTTTTCCATGTTAAGAAAATAATTAATTTTTTCAAAATTTTATAAAAATTCAGCTTTTTCACATTTTAACAAGAAAAACACTTTTCGGATTTTATTTGAAAAATAAAAGTGTCCTAAGAAAATGAAATCATGAAAATCAAGATTTTTTAAGACATTTTAAAAAAATAATCGTTTTCCATATTTTTAACAAATTTTTCCATATTTAAAAAAAAATCATATTTTTCTTTTCAAAAACGGTTTTTAAAAAAAAAACAAACAAAGTGTTTAAAAATCCTTTTTTTAAAAGAAAATTCAGTTTTTAATCCATGGTTTTTTTTTTTTTTTAAATGGTTTAAAAAAAATCAAATTTTCAAATTAAAAAAAGATTTGTTTTAAAACTCATTTTTTTTAATGAAAATTCAATTTTTTATTTTTATTTAAAAAAAATTGAAAAAATTAAAAAAAGGTAGAGAGTGGGCGTCAGGCACTTTTTTGGGGGTAATTGGGAAAACGAAAAGGTTAGCCAGGTATTAAAAAAAATGGAGTAAGAAAAAAGTGAAAATAGATATATAGGGTTCTAGTTTGGCAGCGTTTGCCCTAATAATAAACCTCCCTCCAATCAATCTTTTTACTCTCTCACCGCCGTCTCTCTCTCTTTCTCTCTCAGGTATATCATCTCTTATGTATATTATATAGTCGCATATATTCTAGTTGAAATTGATCTTCCAGGTCGTCTCTTTAGTTGTATTCCTATTTCGTCTTTGTTTGGTGTTGTGGGTTTGCTGAAAAAACATTGGGGTGGATCTGCCACATGCTATGCTGTTTCAATCCCCTTTTTACGACTGCTTTTTCTGCAATTATTATTGATATGTTGCAACTACTTACCAATTTGACATTGATTTTTTTTTTTTTTGAGCCCTTAGATTTAGTCCTGGAGTTATTGTGAGAGATCTATTGCTGTGTTGGAGTTATTTCAGTAAAAAAATAAAAATGGAAGCATCAAAAAACTATCTTTATGATTAAGGACCAAAACAAATCTTTCTTTTCTAAATTACAGCACAGTAGTATTCATACTTTATGGGGATTTGAACAACGGGATGACACCCAGACTTTATGACCATTTCTTCTTCCTATTTTGCTTCTTTATTTGTATTTCCAAAACTCCATTTCTATGCTTTATTCAACTTTACTTTTTCAATAGAATAGTGCCTGCGGTGGTCTTCTTTATAGTAAAATTGGCCCTTTTATTACTTTTCCTCGTTTTTAGTTGAAAAATGCATTATGGGGTTGGGATGATACGACTACCATAGTCCCTTGCAACTATGACTGCTGAGATGTCAGCAAATTATCAAGTATTCATATTGGCTGATCGTTTCTTCACATTATCGATTATTCAGTCAATGGTGTGGTGTGTCAGTCCGACTACTTGTGGTCTGCTATATGATTCCTCTATATTCATTCTGTTCTATCCGGGCCAATCACATTCCAATACTGAATTACCTTCCCTAAACGCAAATGCTTTATCTGTGGATTTTTTTGTGATAGATGATGAATGGCTATACCATTTTATTTTTGATATACTGGTATTATATCGTGTGTTGTTCTTTTAGTTTGTGCTTTTCCAACTTAATTATATTTGGAACCCATAATTAGGAAGAAAATGCTTCGTCTCCCTCTTGTTCTTGTTCAAGTAGAGCGATACTGGCTATTCATATGCCTATGGTAACATGTTATAATGAAAGGTTGGGGCATACATGCTTCTCAGGAACAAAGCTTCTTTTCCCTGATTATGAAAAAAAAAAAAAAATCAAACTGAGTATGTTTTGATTGCTATTATTTTTGTCTGTATATTAGTCTTCTCATTCTATGAACTTATGATAGATCTCGACGAAGTTGGTGCAAATGAGGGGAAGAAGTTACAGCCCATCACCCCCAAGAGGTTATGGAAGGAGAGGAAGGAGCCCAAGCCCCAGGGGGGGTCGCTATGGTGGTGGTGGTGGTGGTCGTAGCAGAGATGATCCAACTACTCTATTAGTGCGCAATCTTCGCCATGACTGTCGGTATGCATTTTGTCAACATTTTATTCTCGGATCATACGAGGCTCATTTTCTTTTAGCTTAACCCATTAAGCTGTTTTTCCTTTGTGGACAAGTGATTGATTACATATTTGTAGTGGATACAATGTGCACTAAATTAGAAAACATGCATAGGATAATTGTTTTGAGGCCACAATGTGGGGCCGAAATAAGATTGAAGAATGTTAATCGTATGAAATCTATCCTCTCTTTGGAGCCATCTGTAGAAGCTACTTACCTTCTTCTTGTCTTTCTGAGTAGGAGCTAACATCGGTCGTAATACACAGTTATAATTCCTATGACTAATTCAGTTACATTATGTTAGGTTTAGGTGTTCCATGAATTTATGCATGTAGCTTGGCGTGTCATTTACTTTGCTGCTTGTGTGCAGGCCAGAAGACCTCAAAAAGCCATTTGGGCAAATTGGTCCTGTCAAAGATATTTACTTGCCGAGAGACTATTACACTCGGTGAGCTTGTTTTGCATTGTAGTTATCTACACAATTCTCCTGCCTCCTTAAAAGAAGACAAAGAAAGGAAGGAAGAGAGAATGAACAATTGAGGGAGTTATTACTTTCATACATATCATATCTTAGATACTTTGTCCTATACAGTCCAATATATGCCCTATCATCTTCCGGAGCTAGATATTTTATATTTTAGTTTTTGATAGTCAGTTCATTACATCAATTTTTTTAATTTTTATTTTCAAGTTTGACAGAAATCTTTGCTGGTGTTTGCCTACTTTTTATTTTATATTGGGTTCTGTTGTTTACTCTTTGTTATGTCATGTTGGGTAACACTTTATTAAAATTGTTGAGATGTAGCAGTGATACTAAAGAGTTTTGGAGCTTTCAATCAAGTAGTAAGAGTTCTGTTGACACTTTCAAGTAGTAAGAGAGCTCTTGACAATCAATCGAGTAGTAAGAGTTCAAGGTGATGTTAATGGTAGTGAAGATTGGAAGGAATATGGATATCAATAGAATGTGAAGATTTCAAGATTTCACGTCTTGAAGAATTTCAAGTCATCTTTAAACTGATACACGCAAGGTCAGCAGCCATGTGCTTGCTTCTGTGCTTATCAAGACGTTCCGATTTATGGGGATTATTTAGTTTTGTTGTTTTCGGGCTGTTTGGAAATATTGGAAGTCTTTAGGCAAGTCTCTTCTTACTGCACACTTTTTTCTCTTAGAAGCTAATTTGATTTTGGCTCCAAATATATTGGTTTTAATTCTAATTGTTGGGGTAAGTTTACCCATCAGAGTTGCCTTACAATTCTGAAGCTTAAATTTGCTCGCTGTCGTATTCTATCTAGGATATTCAAACAGCCCTCGAGTTCTATAGATTGGATTAACACCCACTTGCTGAAGCATACTGTAATTTGACGTTGTCTTAACACAGTTTCTTGTGTTCCCTCTACTCTTGCTTGTCCTTTCTCTTTTACTTCACAGTGAACCACGTGGCTTTGGATTTATCCAATATCTGGATCCTGCTGATGCAGCAGAAGCTAAGTATCAGATGGATGGTCAGGTTTTCCAAGGTCGGCAACTTACGGTAGTTTTTGCTGAGGAGAACAGGAAAAAGCCCCAAGAAATGAGAGCTAGGGAGCGTGGAAGGTATCTTTGTAATATTTTTCTCATTCGTGAATTCTCCGTTTATCTGTGTCTGCTTGAACAGTAGTTTCATGTGGTTTAGTACCAAAGTTTGGTTTGTGAATTATCATCTCAAAGGATGAATTTGTTTGTGTTTTGGATGTTTTCTTTTAGCCAGTCGTTTCTGTTGCTCTTTCAAATTCTTGGACAATAGAGTTGTAAAGTCTCTGTTACATTTTACTGTATTCTTCTCGCTATTAAGTCCTTGTTTTTGCAAATCATGAATTGTAACGAAGATTGATGTTAAGTTTTCCAAATGGCTGGTTTGATAGTCATGAATGTATGTTTTTGTTCTATTTTAGTGCCTATAAGGATTGTCATATTTGTTCTTTCTTGATATGTTAACACTATAATGTTTCATCTTGTAGTGGTAGGGGTAGCCGCAATTATGATCGAAGAGGTACTCCCCCTAGGTACCATAACTCTCCTCGGTATTCACGATCTCCACCTCCCCGCGGCCGTGATTACTACTCTCCACCTAAGAGAAGGCAATACTCAAGGTATGCTAAGTCTTCTGATACTTATTAGACACAAATGTGATATAATTGAAATTTTGTGGGGATTGATGGAAAATGGATGCTTTAAGATCATTCTGAATGACAGCGACTAGGTCTTAATCACTTAATGCATCACTTAGGAATTTCAATCTCAAAAAAATCAGTTGAAGCATCTCTTAGGAATCAAAATTCTGGTTTGTGTGTCATGATAGACATCCCAATTAATTTGCCTGAAGAATATGTTGGCCTCTCGTTTCTTCATACGTTGTGATTTCTTTTGGTTTTATCTTTACTCAACTTTATGCATGTTTGACTCAAGGATGTCAATCTGATAGCGCGATAGATCAAGGTGAGAAGAAATTAAAAGCTTCTGTATTTCCCTGGTCTGCTACAGCTATCATGAACTCAAGCATTAATACCCCTTCCAGTTCAATTTGTCAAAGTGTGAGGGAATAGCCTTTGGATCTTGAGAATGAGAATGTTGGGAACATTGTCTTGGGTAAATAAAACCTGCTTTATTGATTTCTTGGGTGGGATCTGCACTCAATTCCTTTTCAAAAAGTTTTCAGAACTCGTCTTTCCTTCCCCCCCCGCCTCATTTTCTATACTTGGTTCGAGTGATTGGGCAGATTCTTTGCTTAATCCTATCCATGGCAGAGAAACTTGCTGAAACTAAAAGCTGTAGTTGCAACTTCTAAACATGTGGCATTTCACATGAGTACTTGGAGTCCCTTGGTTTAGTAATTTGGTCCAAATGTAGTTGCTCCCTCTTTACGCCCTGGTGGTGAACTAACTCTGATTCGCAATATATCTCCTTCTGTTGCAGGTCTGTTTCGCCTGAAGAGAAAAGATACAGCCGCGAGAGATCATATTCTCCTCGTGGGGGTCAGGGGAGGTCATACTCGCAATCCCCTCCAAGGGAGCAATCTCCACCCAATGGGTCAAGAAGCCACAGTCAAAGTCCAGTCAGGGAGCATTCTCCACCATATAATGGGTCAAGGAGTCCAGTTGGGGCAAGATCTCCGGTGAGAGCACGTTCTCCAGTTAGGAGTCACAGCAGGAGGCGGAGCCCTAGCCATAGCAGGAGCCCTGATGCTGTTCATTATTCCAGGAATCCTGACCGCGACGTGTCCCCGAGGCATTGAACTCTTCTTTTGGGCATGGATGGTGTAGTTTGAAGAACATGATGTGATTTTCTGTTCGTTAATTAGTTTTCTCATGGGATTCAGCAATTGCCAGTAGTGACGATCCATATGGATCGTTTTCTCAACTTGCTTCTTTTGCTTGTTTGTACTTTATTAGTACTCATGGATTGGATAACATTGTGGAGTTGCTCTTTCTTCATTGTGTGGCAGTTGACTAATGTTCGTTAGACGGGTTATTGTGAGACTGCGTGTATTGCTGTTGGTGCCTCTCTTCACTTCGATCATGCGCTTACAATCTGTGTTTGGTTTGACCAAATATTTCACCCCTAATTTATTCTTGGTTAACTCGTTTTTTCAGATTAGTTTAATGATTTCCGATATACATCTATTTATTTGATTTGTTTTCTTTTTTTGAGCTTTGTGGATAATATTATTTTGAAAGCTCACATTATGGATATATTAAAGGGGTCAAATTCATCAACACCCTTTAAACTTGCTAGTAGATTTCATGTAGGCACCAAGTATGGCCTCTTTCAATTGCGTAATTAAACACTTGATAATGTGTTCCTAAATTGTATTTTACGAAAATAAGTTAATTACTCCTATATTTATGCACATCAGTATCAATTGAAATATGCATGACGTTTTATGTGTATAATATCAATTGAGTTTTATGTATACACATCAGCATATTAGCTACATGGCTTATTGAAATTTATTATGTTTTACGGCTTATTGAGTTTTATGTGTACTCATTAGTATCAATTGAAATATGCATGACGTTTTATGGATTATTGAGTTTTATTGATTTATGCATGACGTTTTATGGATTATTGAGTTTTATTGATTTATGTAATGGATGCTTAAAAACAGATATAATTTTTTTTTTTTTGAGTGCAGTGTTGAATAAAAACACTCTATTAGATGTTTAGGTGCTCAATTGGAATATATGAAGATTTGATGATCTAAACTAACCCCCGATTTAGCATAGCCACGTTTCTCCATTTAAAATCACATGCTCCAACTAACTTTTACGTACACTTACCTACCCCCTTTTTATATCTAGGTGCCAAATCCTCTACCTATTAACAGTAAAAACAAAAATATTAAGGTTGACCCGAAGTTACACTAATAATAAAACTTAAAGCACAGGCAGCACCTATATTTGGAAACTATTGCAAATTACAAGTCATAAAATGAAATGGAATAAATATTATCACTAATATATGGATAATATAAACAAGGGAAAATAATTTTTTGGACTAATAGCACCATGAAAATAAGTGCTTTGCCATGTAACTGATTTATTGGAATAAATATAGGATGTTTTCCATAGTGACATCTGAAAGTGTCGAATGAAATGGCGTTAAACAAAAAGAGTAAAATATTTTGCCTGTAAAGTAGATACAATTTGAGAAAGTCAGGTGAAAGAACATTTAAAGTGAGAGGGGTAAAGACATATGACAGTTGCGTAGCTATCTGCATATTTGTCCATTGCTTTCTAGTGAGAGATGGGAAAGAAGAGCATAAGTGAAGTTGGTTTGGATGATTTAGTAAGAGCAGGATTAGGAGAGGAGGAAGCAAAATGGTTGATGGGAGAGGTGAAAGCAGCAATAGCTAAAGTGGGTTTGGATGGAAAGGATGTATGGCGTGAGATCACTGCAGCTCGGAAATTGCTGAAACCAACACACCCACATGGCCTGCATCAGCTGCTTTACTACTCTGTTTACCATAACTATGATAATGGACCTCCTCTCTATTGGTTCCCTTCTCTGTAATCTCTCTCTCTCTATCATGTATATATATGTTTTCCTTTATGGGTTTTCACGGAATGCTAAAGCAGACCATCTTTTCATTCAAAATTGGATCTTTTTCATGATCTAGGATTATTGAGTTCGTGGTAGCTAATTTCTTGGACTAAGAGCTATTAATTGTTCTCTTTCTGTTGTTTTCATTTTGACAAAATATAGAGTGATGCCTGCATGTGAGATTTTTAGTTCAAAACGGAGCTGAATGTATGTTGAAGATCCGTATACCCAATTCTAACTAGTTTGGAATTGAGACTAGTTGTTAATTAACTAGTTTGGAATTGAGACTAGTTGTTATTCTACCTGCATGTTGAATGTTGTGAAGATGACATAGGTTTACTCTCCCTCGTTCTCTCTTTATATATGTTTTCCTCTATGGGTTTTCATGGGATGCTAGAGCAGACGATCTTTTCATTAAAAAAATTTGATCTTTTTGATGGTCTATGATTGTTGAGTTTGTGGTAGCTAATTTCTTGGACTAAGAGCTGTAAATTGTTCTCTTTCTGTTGTCGTCATTTTGATTTCATTGGCAAAATTTATAGTGATGCCTGCATGTGAGTTATTTAGTTGAAACGACTCAAAAATGGAGCTGAATATATGTTTTGAGGATACATATATCCAATTCCAACTAGTTTGGAATTGAGACTAGTTGTTGTCATTGTACCTGCATGTAGAATATTGTGAAGATGACATAGTCAAATTGACTCTCGAGAAGCAAAAGTGCCACATAAATTGGGAGGGATGGAGTATATTTTACACATAATTTTAGCAATGGCACACTTGAGTATATTTTACACATAATTTTAGCAATGGTACACTTTTTGTTTCTGAAAACTTTTACATTGCTGCTTGAAAGTGTTTACAGTTAGGAAAACTTAGTTTTTAGAGTTGCGTATTAGTTAAATCTCACCTGAACCTTCTTGCCCTTGATCAGCTAATTAACTGCTCTCTCAATGCAGGAAAGAATCTCGACGCACAAATTTGGGCCGCATAATGGAAACTCATTGTCCGAAGCTTTTAGGAACATCATACAAGGATCCGATCTCAAGTTTTAAAGAATTTCAGAGGTTTTGTGTTCAGCATCCTGAGGCATGTTCTTGTTTCAGTATTGACCTTGAATTTCTGGTTGCTGAGTGTGATTCCACATTCTATTCTTATTCCACATTCTATTCTTACTTGGAGCTTATAATTTGGATTTTTTTTTTTCAGATTTACTGGTCAATTGTATTAAAGGAACTTCCAATTCACTTTTTGGAAACCCCTAGATGCATACTGGATACATCTGACAAATCAAAACGTGGAGGAAACTGGCTTCCTGGTTCAGTTCTGAATATAGCCGAGAGTTGTGTGCGTTCGAGCGATTACTGTAACAGGCAGGATGATAGTGTGGCCATTGTATGGAGGGCAGAAGGGAATGATGATAAAGAAGTTAATTGCATGACATTGAAACAGCTGAGAGAACAAGTAATGTAGGCTCCCACTCCGCATTTAATATCTGTTGATTCTGTTCATATTTGGTTGAATGAAGTTCGTGTTCTCTAACTGATCCTGGTGAAAGTAAAGCCATTTGCTGATTAAATTGTTGTTGTGGTTCATCTCACTATACTGTTGTCTTGCAAATGATCATGAGTTGTCTTTTCGTATACGTAACTTGCCTTTAAACCCCCCTTCATGCTCCCTTCTTGTCATAATCACTCTTTTCATAATTGAGGAGACATTACTCATCGCCTCTTCCACAGGATGGTGGCAAATGCACTGGATAACATGTTCTCAAAGGGAGATGCGATTGCCATTGACATGCCAATGACTGCCACAGCAGTTGTTATATACTTGGCCATTGTTCTTGCTGGATTTGTTGTAGTATCAATTGCTGATAGCTTTGCTGCACAGGAAATTGCAGTCCGTTTACGAGTGTCTAATGCTAAGGCTGTATTTACACAGGTAATTTGGTTTTCTAGTGAACATATACGGGGACACATTTCCCGAATATTTTCTGCATTGCAGTGTTAATAATATGAATCCACCAAGAGATGGTTTTGGTCTACCTATAAAACAACCAGTCCTAGATATCTTCAACTAGATTGGCCTTTTCCATATATTTGTTTTTTTCCTCTGGGCTGCAATCTCTAAAATTCTTCCTTAACTAGTTTTCAAGGACATGATATTTATCTTTATCTCTATATCATGTCAGGTCAGTAATCCCCTAAATGTTTGTTAATGGCTTACATCCCCGGTGTGATTATTCCCTTTTAGGTAATGATCAATCAGACAATATTACGGGATTTGAAGTTTTGCAGGACATACGAATAAGAAATAGCTGCCTTCCAATTTATGTCATAGAAAGAGACATTCAAATTTAGAGGACCTTATTTTGATTGGATATTCACCTTTATTGTCTATTAGTCTGTATAGCTGATGACGTTAATCTTAATATCAGCAGAGCTACATTTAAATTGTGTATGATTATTTCTAACATCAAAGCTTTATGCAAATTTAGGATTCCATAGTGCGAGGAGGCCGAAGATTCCCCTTGTATAGGTAAGTGACTAATGTTATCTTCCTCCCAACCAAAAATTACACGTTCTTCACCACGCAAGAAAAGAACAAAAAGGAAAAAAGAAGACAAAAACACCAAGATACTGTCAGTCAAAAGTTCCAACGAAAAAGTAAATTTAAATAAGGAGAAAAATAAAAAGAAGGATTGATGTATCATTTCCCCTTAGCGAAAGAAATATATTTCCTCTTGAACTATGGCAGAGACATAATTTTTTCATGAACATAGTGAATACATGGTTCATGCTCTCTAACTCTTGCAGTCGAGTTAAAGAAGCTGCTCCACTTAAAGCTATTGTAATTCCTGCAATTGGGGAGGATTTACAAGTTCAATTAAGGAACCAGGATCTATCATGGAAGGATTTTCTGGCCAGTGTCAGTCATCTTCCCAGGTAATCTAATGACTTTTTTTCTCCAACAACATTTATGGTGAATATGTTCCCCAATTGATAAATTCTGGTACTAGTCTGTATGACCCTGACAATAGTTTAAAATCAGTGAATCTATCATGGCAATATATAGCACTTTTAGTGGCAATCCAGGATTATGCTCAATTTGGTCTTTTATTCCCAATCTCATCCATTCTCCAAGGATTTATAAAGAATTGCTGTGACTATCGAATTATTTTCTCTTGCTGTAAAAATTTAAGCTTTGATAATATTTTCTTCTTTGGCAGGCCAAATTATTATTTTCCAGTTTATCTATCCATAGACTCTGTTACCAACATACTATTTTCATCAGGAACCACCGGTAAATTATCCTTGCTGAGACTACATAATGTATTTTTGGCTGTGGCATCTTGTGCAACTTGTTGATTCTGTTGTTCTTTTTGCCTTCGTCAGGAGATCCAAAAGCAATACCTTGGACTCACCTGTCTCCCATCCGATGTGCTTCTGATTCATGGACTCATCTTGATATTCAAGCTGGAGATGTTTTTTGCTATCCCACAAACTTGGGATGGGTGATGGGACCCGTTCTAATCTACTCCTGCTTTCTAGCTGGTGCAACTCTAGCTCTGTATCACGGATCTCCTCTAGACCATGGTTTTGGGAAATTTGTGCAGGTGATCTCCTATGTGTGTAGAGAAATTTTTATCTTCATGTTCATTTTAGGTGTCTAAGAGACCTATACAAAAATCTTTATCTTTTGCAGCCAAACTTGCATTTCTAAATTTTATTTATTCTCTCTACCCTCCATGTGTTAGTAGAATGCAGGAGTTACTGTCTTGGGGACTGTTCCTGGCTTAGTGAAGACTTGGAAAAGTACTGGGTGTATGGAAGGCCTTGATTGGACAAAGATAAGGTACTCCTTGAGTTCAAGTACTGAAGATAAGACCAATTTGTTAGTGGGAAAATCTAACATGAAAGCATCTGCAGGACGTTTGCTAGTACTGGAGAAGCCTCTAATGTTGATGATGACCTTTGGCTTTCTTCAAGGGTGTACTATAAACCCATTATTGAATGCTGTGGAGGCACAGAGCTAGCGTCATGTTACATTATGGGAAATCTTCTTCAACCACAAGCTTTTGGAGCATTTAGCTCTGCAACAATGTCCACAGGTTTTGTCATCTTAGATGAAGATGGGCGCCCTTATGTAAGAGAGCTTTCTACAGCATTTTAAATATCTTCAGTTTATTGAGAACTCATGTGTTTTTTGAATCATTTGTCATTTTAATTCCTGGATGTTCTATTCATAAATGAGAAAAAAAGATTCATGTGAAATGTTAAAGCATAGATTTTGGCTTTAATAAAAGTTGATATTTAACCTGTTTCCAGCCAGATGATCAAGCTTGTGTTGGTGAAGTTGGCTTGTTTCCTACCTCTATGGGAGCTAGTGATAGATTGCTGAATGCTGATCATGAGAAAGTGTACTTCAAGGGAATGCCAATATACAAAGATATGGTAAGCACATGTCGTAGAAAAGTAGTGTTCTTTGTTGGGTTTTCCCTACAACTCTTAGCATTTTACTATTGAACTATGTGAAATTGAATTTTGGATTACCTGGAGACTGCCTCAATCTTTACTTCCTAGCTTCGGATATGGAATTTAAGCTAATAAGGTTCCTTTCTAGAGAGTGAAACTGTTTGATCAACTAGTTCTGACTGCTGACTCTCAAATTGATAAATTCCTTGTCCAAAAACTAATCCCCCACCCCCCCAAAAAAAAAAAAAAAAAAAAAAAAGAAGAAGAAGAAGAAGAAGAAAAAATAATGTCTTTGTGCTATGCTTTTTGCTTCTTCTTCTGCTGATTTTGGACGACCAAGTTCTTCGGCTAGATAATAGGGTATGATCATTGACTGTAGATTCCGGATGATAGACTCAAAACTCAAGCCTTTTTTTTGGGGATACTGCTGAGTAGCTATTAAGTAACTGGATTGCTGCCATTGCTTCTATAATTAATGCTGCGGTTTTATTTCCAGCAACTAAGGAGACATGGTGATATCCTAAAGCGAACTGTTGGAGGTTATATTGTTGTTCACGGCAGAGCCGATGACACCATGAATCTTGGAGGTATAAAGGTACTATTATCAGTCCACCACTATCAATCCAAGTTTTCTAGTCTGTGTGCTTATATTCTACTGATATTCCTTTCCACTCGTAGATATTCAAGCTAGTGGCGAGATAATATAAAGTTCATATAATTTCATATGCACTTGAAGATCAGAGCACAACACAAATTTCTATCTCCGTCCATGTGTTTGAATTTATTAGATAGCTGAAACATTTATGGTGTGCGCTTATTGATTCTGGCATCAATACTCAAATCGAATCTTTTTTCTCTCTGCAGACAAGTTCAATAGAAATTGAGCGTGTATGTGATCGGGCTGATGAGAGTGTCCTGGAAACTGCTGCAGTCAGTGCTGCCCCGCCAAATGGTGGCCCAGAACAGCTAGTTATATTTGTGGTTCTCAAGGAGGGGATAATTATTTCATCAGACACACTGAAGAAAAGATTCTCGAGAGCCATTCAAAGCAATCTTAATCCTTTATTCAAGGTTTGTACCTCTTCAAGGTTTAAGCACATAAGGTTACATTCAATTAGAGATTATAAACAATTTGTCAGTTAGGAAAGAAAGATATACAAACAATCACTTCTTGTCTAAGTAAACAGACCTCAAAAATTTATAAGATAATATATACAGTATGGAGATATAAGCACTTTCCTTTTTTATCGTTATTAGGTGAGCTCCGTGAAGATAGTTCCAATGTTCCCTCGAACAGCTTCAAATAAGTTGTTGAGGAGAGTTCTTAGGGACCAGTGGAAGCAAGATCTTCAGATACAAAGTAAACTTTAGCTAAAACCTCAAGTCTTGGTATGTCATCTGTAATATGCTTATATACATATATGCAAAAAAGGATCAGGGCAAGCAAGAAGATACGATGTTGTCATTATTTTGTCCCATGTAATATAATACTACTATGCTAGTGACATATTATCCCACTGTGTTTTTTTCCCCTTTCGTTTTCGAACTTCTTTGATATGCTTTTACTTGAGCTGAGGGTCTATCGGAAACAACCTCTCTACCTCTCAAGGTAGGGGTAAGGTCTGTGTACACTCTACCCTCCCCAGATCCCACTTGTGGGATTACACTAGGTATGTTGTTGTTGCAGCTAGTGTCGTATCATGTTAGCCATCACTCGATCATTCCTGCTTAACAAATCAAGGATTCTTCAGTCACTGTGTGGTTCTTCAGAGGTTTACTATTGGTTACCTCATGTCGTGGGGCTTTTTTTTTTTTTTTTGGTTCATAATTATGTATCTGTATGCTTACTTTAACTCCAATATTTGCTAGCAGTCTCTTAATCTTGCCAGGAATGATATGCCAGCAGAAATTGTAAAGAACTTCTAGGTTAGAGAATCTAAATTATTAAAATTATAGACAACTTCTCACAGGAAGGAGTTAATCAGGTTTAAAAGGAAGCTAGTTGATACTTGATAGAGCACCTTGAGAAGATAGAATGTAATATTTAATGACTGCGCCAAAGAGTAATATAACAAACTCTAATACTTCACTACTTTAATAAATTAATTATTACCAGAGAAACTTTGTAGGAAAGACCTCCACACCATAAAATATGAAGACAATCCTAACTTGTAAACGTCAAAATCAAGCATTAGGTCTCCTTTCCTCCTTTCAGATCAGCATCTTCCACCTTCAACTCTTGTGCACTGTTGATACCCAGCAACTCGCGGAATTTATTCAAAACAGAAAACATGCTATCATCACTGCTCGATTTCTTGTCATCATCAATCTTTTGCATCTTAATTTACTGCATATGAAGGCTGAAGGCAGAAGAAGGATGATTAATCTATGACCAAAGTACGGAAAAAGTGTGATAATTTAAAAAAAAAAAAAAAAAGACAACCAAAAAATGACACCAAAATAATGCGTTATTGGACTTAACGGTTAAGTCCAATAATGCAGTATTTTACTGCGTTAAAGTTATTTTGGTACTAATATTTTTTTTTTTAGGGTCATTTTGGTTCCGGACTCGCATATGAAGGCAGAAGAAGGATAGGGGAAGCGTAAATATATGGATCAGCTAGAAAAATAAAAACAGAGATAGGTGTGTTTGCTACCTTGAGCTTGGAAATCTCCAGGATTCATCACAATCTGTTCCAAATCGTGAAAAACTTTTCGGTGTCCGGTGAGGAGTTTCATTTTGGTAGTTATGGTGTCCAGTAATAGTTGGAGTTGTTTGATTTCCTTCTCAACTCCTTCAAGAACTGGGTGAATCCGGGATTTAACGAACTGCATTCTCGCAGCCATTACTTCACCATCCTCAGCCATCTCAATGACATCATCACAACGATTCAGATTCAGATTTTCTTCTCCAGTATGCTCAGCCATTGAAGTTAAATTGATAATTTGAAGACAAGACACCTTCAATTTTTGCTTTGTCGAGGAGAATAAAGCTCCTATTTATAATAGTAAAAAAACCTACTTTAACTGAACTAGAAAACCTATTCTTGTATACTTCTAATTACAAATCCTATTTAGATAATAATTAGCAAATATCAAATCCTAAACAGTTTTGGTTTCAAAAAATAGTTTAGTTAATTACTCACGATCTGTTACACTCTGTTAGTTTATTGGAAGGCCTTGAATTCTACCACCAAATACTATCTTTCAAATGATGTTCATTTATTCATCTAATAATAATGTAGTAGTTTACAAATTCTCTTTCTTTTTAATTGACTTGATGATACTGCTTTTGAAAGGCATGAGAAAGTTAAAAATTTGGTCATTTAATGGACGTTTCTAGAGCGAATTTGAATGCGAATTAATCCAGCCAGGACTTTGAAAACCCGAAGATTAAAGGGGGAAAAAAAATCAAGCACAAAAGTTAACAATAAACAATGATAAAAACTAACAGATTTCTTGATAGATTTAGACAGTACTTGTTATAAAAATTGATATTATTGAGTATGAAGGGGGCTTTCACAAATATTTGTCCCTGAAACCTTGATCTACCTTAGGAGTTCATATTCGTGAATATTCTTTGATGACCGCCTTAGGAGTGTTATACTAATTAACCCATGCTTCAAAAGAGAAGAATTCGATGAATAATGATAGTGCGAGGATATGAACAAGAAACTAGTGATAAATCGTTCAAATCGTGCGAGGATTTGAACAAGAAACTAGTGATTAATGGAGAACATGAAACACTCTTTGACCTTAGAGGAAAAGAGTAAGCAATTGACATTATGGACATCCCAACGAGCCATGTAGGATATCAAGCAGAAAGTATGTTAAAAATATATATTCTTACAACTATTTAGTTATGTTAGTAAAGTTAACTAAACGCATCAAAAACCCTTTTGGTTTTACCTCTTATATTACTCTTTTTATCTCATACAGTATGAAAATAAAATGGACACTCAGATTTAAATATAGACTTTTAGTATGAAAAATGAATGTGTTCGTTTTACTAATTGTCAGTTCATGCATTAATAAAATTTGTGGCAAGCCCCTAGGGAGGACGCTACTTAACGAAATTAATCCATACTAACTAATTTAAATATTAGTCCCGAAACTATTTTTGCAAAATAAACTAATAACTAAATTTAAGGACAAAATTTATTTGACAACATGTTCACGAGTAGAACAAAATTATAAATACATATGTAATTCGAGTGTAACACAAAATTTAGAAGAAACAAATTTAAAACAATGACTTTATCATGTGGTAGCGGAAATAGGCCCATATTAATAAGGTTCAAAATACAACATCTCAACGTAGTAGAGTCTCATAAAAACCCCCTTAAAATGTAAATATTCAATTATAACAAAAATGGAAAGCACCTACTTTGCCTTCCTTCAATACTTTGGAATTCATTAAACACTCAGTAAAGGAATATTTTTCATGCTACAACCTCCAAGACTCAGACCAAGCATGCAATTCAACTCTCAATCTCAAAAACAAATTAGTTAAGTTCTCCAACTTCAATGCGAGCACCAAATTTAAAATATTACAAGACTTGGGCTTGTACACTCCCAAAATAGTCAAATCATTCATCAAAATCAGAGAAAAGGACATAAATGGTCCCTTAACTATGAAAGTAGGTTCAAAATAGTCCCTTAACTATGCACTTAACGGTTTTGGTCCTTTAAGTTTGCCATAAGTTAACAAATATGGCCCTTAACTATGAGAGTAGGTTCAAAATAATCCCTTAACTATGCACTTAACGGTTTTGGTCCTTTAAGTTTGCCATAAGTTAACAAAAATGGTCCCTTAACTATGAGGGTTGGTTAAAAATAGTCCCTTAAGTATGCATTTAAGTTTAACAAAAGTTAACACTTTTAGTCTCCGACAAACTATTCATCAAACTCTGTTTGTTAGATTTGACGAGAACGTAAAAAAGGAAAAAAATTAGCGAGAACTCACATCTAGAGGTACACATTATTAAAGAAACTCAAATACCTCAGATGAAATCGACTGGACATCTCTGTTATAGAAAAACCTACAGACTTGATAATGTCCGGAAGTGGTGTCTCGAAACACAAAGACCGAACTCGTCGATTAAAAAACCGAGGGAATCCATCGGCTAAATAAAATACACTAGACTTTACAAATAAATTAGAAATAGCGTAAAACTAAAAAAAGTTGTCACTACCAAAAACAAGCGAAAAACGATGGACGGAAACCGATGGATAAAATCGAGGGACACTATTTTTTTAATTTTTATTATTTTTTACGAAAACCAACGGAAGTCCATCATTTATTTTTGAGGAAAAAGTGAAACTATTTTTTTTTCAAAAAAGAATCACTATACCGGAGGTATTTATTTTTCTCGAGTTTCTCAAGAAAACGAATCTAGTGTATTTTACTTAACGAATGGATCATTTAAATCGACAAAGTCCGTCGGTCTTTGTGTTCCGAGTTCGACATTATCAAGTATGTAGTTTTTTCCTCGCCTTTTTCCTATGACCGACCAACAGTTAATCTAGAGTTCTCGCTAATTTTTTCCTTTATTTTCATAGTTCTCGTCAAATCTAACAAATAGAGTTCGATGAATATTTTGTCGAGACTAAAATCGTTAACTTTTGGCGAACTTAAAGGACCTTCAAGTGCGTACTTAAGGGACTATGTTTAACCAACCCTCATAGTTAAGGGACCATTTTTGTTAACTCGTGGCAAACTTAAAGGACCAAAATCGTTATGCATAGTTAAGGGACTATTTTCAACCTACTATCATAGTTAAGGGACTATTTTTATCCTTTTCTCTCAAAATCAAGTTACAAAGTATTAGCATCATGACCCAAATTTCATTCAAAAGTGAATATCTAAGTGTAACCCATGGATCATATGTACAAGTCCCCCAAAAGTCCACAAAATAAACATGCTTATGCAAATCTGATCTTCATCTAGAATTCCAATGAGTCTACTTCAAATGGCCATCCTCAAGTCTCTTTGGTACATCACCTACGATAGTAACAAACTATCGCTAAGCATATAGTGACACATAAACTTAAATAACATTTCATATCAAAATGTATGCTATGTAATGAGTACAAAAATAAATTCTAGAAATGAGCATATCAAAATCACCATCAAGTACTTAATGAAGGTATAATTGTTTCAAGAGAATCAACTATCAAATAATAAAATAGTTCGATATATAAATATTCAAAATCTCAAATGTCAAGAAGCTTTCCAAAGCTAATTCAAAAAGGTTCACCAATTAGTTAATTAAATAGTGAGCTATGTGTCAAATATGAGTGCAAAAAGTAAATTCAAGACATAAGCTTATTCGATTTATCATCAAGTACTTAATCAATGTACGACATTTCAAGAGGACCACCAAATCATAAGATAGTTCAAGATACTAATATTTCAAATACCAAGTGTCAAGAAAGCTTTCGAAGCTAATTCAAGAAATGTCATTCAATTAGTTAATTTAATAGTGAGCTACGTATTAAAAATGAGTACAAGAACTAAATTCAAGGAATAGACTTATCAAACTAAGCTATGTACGATATTCAAGAGAATCAAATATCAACCCAAGAAGTAGTTCCAAATAGCAATGTTCATATCTCTAGTGTCAAGAAAGCTTCCCAAGCTAATTAGAGAAAGTCATTCAGTTAATTAATTTCGCCCAACACATACGTCATGCCATCACATCAAGCATAATCAAATAACAAGAAGGACCGAAGCCCAAATCAAGAAGGTTCGTCACCCAATAATCAAGAGAATCATGAGCCATGTTGAAAGTGGCTTTCCACTCATACTCGAAAATGGACAAAAGTCCATCATCAAGACGAAATGTAAATCCAAAGTCAAGATGGGCAAGATCCGAAATCAAGAAGGGTCGTCACCCAATAATCAAGAGAATCAAGAGTCATGTTGAAAGTGGCTTTCCACTCATACTTGAAAATGGACAAAAGTCCATCGTCAAGATGAAATGTAAATCCAAAGATGGGCAAGGTCACGAGGTATGTCATTATAAGTGACAAGGTCACTATCACAAGAAGGACAATGTCCCGACAAGAATGCAATAATGCTCAAGCAATCCGTATATGTGGGCGAATTAAGTTGTCTTACAAAAATACTTCACATAACACCAATGTGATTTTAACATACTCATAACTCAATTATACCCTCAATGATAACGTTATCATATTGAAGTGTCTCAAGATATTCTTTCTCAACCAACAAAGCAAGTAAACTATTAAAGTAGCAACAAAATCAATATGACAATAATTTAAAGTCGATACTATTTCACCAAAATTCAAGCTTCTCACAATATCTCAAACTAAATAAATTGAAAGAAAAGTTTAAGTTTAGGTGCAAGTCTTGGAGCTTTGGTGCTTCTAAAGCTCAAACAAACATCAAGAAGTTATAAGTCCTCAAAGCAACGATCAAGCAATTATGTCGCCTTCCTTAGATTTTACAAGTGTCTCTTGTACTTCTATTGCTAGTTTTTAAGTAGAAAAAAAAAATCTGGACAGCAGCTATGTGCTGCATTGCACCCCATTTTTGACATAGTAAACAGAGGAATTAGAATTTTTGTAAAACACGAAAGTTGACCACAATATCAAGGGACCAATCATTATTTTCATTTAGCGGCATCCTCACGCCGTACTTTTCAATGCTGAAACTCTTGACGACCTCGTCAATGGAAGGTCTATTGGGATCGGTGGCAATACTAGAAGACTCAAGCATATTGACATCCACATTATGTTTCTTCTTTTTTCTTAACTCAGCCAAGGTCGTCGAGATGTGATCTATAGATTCTTCTTCTTCTTCTTCTTCTTCTTCTTCATTACCCTTTTCAGTTTCTTCATCTTCTTCACCTTCTTCATCTCCTTCATCATTTTCTTCATCTCCTTCAACAGATTTTTCATTATCTTTTTCATTTTCTTCATCTTTGTCTACTTCATCATCTCCTTCATATTCTTTATCTTCTTGTTGTTCTTCACTTTGTTAATTTTTATCTCTTTCTTCTTCATGCCCAATAGAAACTTCCACTTGAGAGGTTTCGGGGGTTTCCTCTATTTCTGAAGCCCCAGTTTCACTAACTCTTTCCTCTAGATTTGTTGATTGACAAATATCACTCACAAGTTCATCTAATGGTGTTTGCACCTTGGCTCTTTTACTTTCTCCCTTAGTTGGTTTCTCTCATTTTCTTTTAACTGGAGCCATTTTATCTACACATAGGAGAACAAAAAATAATTTTAATTGATTAGTGCAACATTCAAAGTAAAAAGGGAAAAAGAATATGTTGCAATAAGTAATCAGTTGTTGCAACAACAATAGATTAAGAATATGTTGCAACAACTTATTACTTATTGCAGCAGATTCTTAAGCTGTTGGAAATAAAAAAAAAGTAGCAATACCTTAGCAACTGTTTTGATTTTTTACAACAACTTGTTAATATGCTGCAACAACTGCTTCAGTTGCTGCAAAAACCTCAGCAATTGTTTTGATTTTATCCAACAGCTGTTGGATAAAATCAAAACTTTTCCTAAACCATACCATGACAGCAAAAACATCTAATTTTAACTACAAAACATCTATATTTCACTACAAACACACAACCATCACAAATCTCACTCACAAGTTAAACAAAATACACCAAATAGGGGTTTTTTAACCATGCAACCTCAGCAGATGTTTGTAACTGTCAAATAAGTGCTGAATTTGCTGCAATAGGTAACTTCAGTTATTGGAAAACATCAACAAAATTGCAAGCCTTTTTTTCGAAACAATAAGGAGAACAAGAACAAAAATAGCACCAAAAACCATAATTTTACAACCACAACCACTATTTACAAGCTCACAAACCCTAGCAAGTGCAACAAATACCCCAAACTACAACAAAACAAATAACATTCAAGATAAACCCATGTTCTTCTTCATCTTCTTTAATCAAAATCATCATTTTCACACTTTGATTTCAAAACCCTAACTTTTGAATCAAGCTTGAAAATGAATAGAGAAGCAGCAGCAATGGAGAGAGAGAAACGAGCAGCAGCAGCGACGAGGAAGAACAAATTGCTTGATTTTGAAGAGGAAAAACGAGATGAAGGCAGTGGCGATGGTGGGGGTGGCCGCCGGTTTCCTTTGCCGCCTAGAGGAACTGGTTTTTTTTTTTTTAAATAATGAAGTTGGGGTCGTGGGGGTGGGTTGGAAGATTTAGTATAATGTGTGTGGGCTTTTGTATATTTTGTAAAAGATTAATAAGTTTTAAAAATTATAATTCAATCCCATTTTAACTTAATCACATTTTTAAGACAAGTTGGTGTGTGTGAGCTGACCCATATACGAATGTTATTAAAAAAACCAGGTATATGAAAACTTCAATGTGATAATTTTGTCTTAAAAAAAAAAAAGAATCTTTAGCTTTAGAAGTTAGATCATCAATAGAATTGGGTAGTTAAAAAAAAAAAAATAGAATTTTTAAGTTTTGTATATGTCTTGAACACGGCACAAATCTAAAGAAGTATTTCTTATTTAGATGAGGAGACAATCATGTCTGATATTTGATGGGCAAAAGTTAGAGAAGCACATGACAAACTATGAGACTCTCATGGAGAAGACAACGCACCATATTTCTATAAAAATATTGGTTTATGGTTTTCTGTGATGCTTCTTCATTCACCATTTCTAATTAGTGAACTTTGTTGTCACCTTTAGTTTATTTTTCCAAGACACTTGACAGTTGCTCAGCTATCTGCATACTTGTCCTTTACTTTCTAGATGGGAAACAAGAGCATAAGTGAAGTTGGGGTTGAAGATTTAGTAAAAGCAGGTGTAGCAGATGAAGAGGCTAAATGGTTGATGGCTGAGCTGAAATCTGCAATAGCAAAATTGGGTTTGGATGGAAAGGATGTATGGCGTGAGATCACTGCAGCTAGGAAATTGCTGAAACCAACACACTCACATGGGGTGCATCAGCTGCTTTACAACTCTGTTTACCATAACTATGATAATGGCCCTCCTCTCTATTGGTTCCCTTCTCTGTAATCTCTCTCTCTCTTTTCATATATGTTTTCCTCTATGTGGCCTTGCTGCCACGATTCACTGAGATTTAGTCCTTTGTCGCTCCGATTTGTGCTAAAAAAAAAAAAAGTTTTCCTCTATGGGTTTTCATAGGATGCTAAAGCAGATGATCTTTTCATTAAAACTTTGATCTTTTTGATGGTCTATGATTATTGAGTTTGTGGTAGCTAATTTCTTGGACTGAGAGCTGTAAATTGTTCTCTTTCTGTTGTTGTCATTTTGATTTCATTGGCAAAATTTATGGTGATGCCTGCATGTGAGGTATTTAGTTGAAACGACAACGGAGCTGAATATACGTTGAGGATCCATATATCCAATTCCAACTAGTTTGGAATTGAGATTAGTTGTTGTGATTGTACCTGCATGTAGAATATTGTGAAGATGACATAGTCAAATACTCTCGAGAAGCAAAAGTGCCACATAAATTGGGAAGGAGGGAGTATATTTTACACATAATTTTAGCAATGGTTCACTTTTTGTTTCTGAAAACTTTTACATTGTTGCTTGAAACTGTTTATAGTTAGGAAAACTTTGTTTTTAGAGTTGCGTACTATTAGTTAAATCTCACCTGAACCTTCTTGCCCTTGATCCTAAGTAACTGCTCTCTCAATGCAGGAAAGAATCTCGACGCACAAAATTTGGGCCGCATAATGGAAACTTATTGTCCGAAGCTTTTAGGAGCATCATACAAGGATCCGATCTCAAGTTTTAAAGAATTTCAGAGGTTTTCTGTTCAGCATCCTGAGGCAAGTTCTTGTTTCAGTCTTGACCTTGAATTTCTGGTTGCTGAGTTTTATTCCACTTTCTATTCTTACTTGGCGCTTATAATTTGGATTTTTTTTTCCAGATTTACTGGTCAATTGTTTTGAAGGAACTTCCAATTCACTTTTTGGAAACCCCTAGATGCATACTGGATACCTCTGACAAATCAAAACATGGAGGAAACTGGCTTCCTGGTTCGGTTCTGAATATAGCTGAGAGTTTGTGTACGTTCGAGCAATTACTGCAACAAGCAGGATAATAGCGTGGCCATTGTATGGAGGGCAGAAGGGAATGATGATAAAGAAGTCAATTGCATGACACTGAAACAGCTGAGAGAACAAGTAATGTAGGCTCCCGCTCTGCATTTAATATCTATTAATTCTGTTCATATTTGGTTGAATGAAGTTTCTGTTCTCTAATTGATCCTGGTGAAAGTAAAGCCATCTACTGATTAAATTGTTCTTGTGGTTCATCTCACGCACTAAACTGTTGTTTATCTTTATATCATGTCAGGTCAGTAATCCTCCAACTGTTTGTTATTGGCTTACATCCATGGTGTGATTGTTATCGTTCTTTCTGGATTTGTGGTAGTATCAATTGCTGATAGCTTTGTTGCAATGATCAATCAGACAAAATTACAGATAATTCTGTTTTCTAGTGAACATAAAATGAAGTTTTAGGAGACAGAAGGGACATACAAATGTTAAGAAATTTTGCTGTACCTTCCAACTTATGTTATAGAAAAAGACATTCAAATATATAAGACCTTATTTTGATTCCCTTTTGGGATATTCAGACAAAATTTATTGTTTATAAGAAATATCTTCCTTCCAACTTATGGTGAGTTCAAATATATGTAATTTGCTTTATTGTGAGTCTTCTAGGGTGAGTTAATATTGTAATTTGACAACCAATAAAGAAAAGTAAATTTTGTATAGTTGGTAACATTAATCTTAATATCAGTAGAGCTATATTTAAATTGTGTATGATTGTTTCTAACATCTAAGCTTAATGCAAATTTAGGATTCCATAGTGCGAGGAGGCCGAAGATTCCCCTTGTACAGGTAAGTGACTAATGTTATGCTGGATGCTAAAACTGTGATAATGCACACAATTACCTCCCACACAAAAGTTGTACATTCTTCACCACGCAAGAAAAGAACAAAAAGTTGAAGTAAAAAAGGAAAAAGAAGACAGTAACACCAAAATACTATCAGTCAAAAAGTTCCAAAGCTCTCCTTCGAACTTGAATAAGACCACTTTGAAAAATTAACACAGGAATAGCTACTAAAAGGAGAGCAAAAAAGAACTTCATTAGGCGCTAAAAACGCCAATCTCAATGTTGGAGAACAAACTGTACTGATCATCACCTTCCTAAATGTAAATTCTAGAAAAATCTTACTATACAGTTCTTACAAGTGGGCTAAACCAGTGTCATTCCATTTGAAACATTTCCACCAGGATTAAACAGGAACGCGTTTTCCACGGTAGCGGTCAAAGAACTGCAGACAAAAAAACAATCTCAGACAAAAAGAAATTCAACAATAACTGCAGCATATATTTTTTCTGTTTTCTGTCTCCACTCTCCCAGTTTCCTTTTATTACTTCTACACGACGGAGGGTGAGTAACGATGATAAGTTTAACAGGGGCATTAGATTAGAACTGCAGTTATTTTTCATCTGAGATATGACGTTTTTAATGTAAACTTAAGATAAGACGTGTCATTTTAGTAAATTAAGTGCACTTATCTTCTGCAAAGCTACCGCAATGTAGTACCTCCAACATCTTTTCGACATATTAGACATTCGCAAGAAGACAAAACTATATGACCCAAATATATATCACTTTTTTAAACAAGACCGAAATATATATCATCCACAACAACAATCACCTGAATGTAGCTGTCTAGCAACTAATTAACATAAAGGATATACCTGTCTAACAATTAGGTAGAAATTATTTTATTTTATTTACGGCATAGTAATGGATGACTGATAAAAGAATAGAGAAATTGAACACACTGTATCACATAACTTGATAGGATTGAAGCAAAAGATAAATACCGTTGTAGAACCATATAGCAAAGCCTGAAGAAACTAGTTGCATTCTGTATTCTACCAAAGCATTAATAAAAGAAATGCATTCTACAAATTGATCTATATAAACTAACTGGGAATACAACCAGCGGGCTCATCACTAATTGTGGTTTATTATCACGATCGAAGTGAAAAAGCTAGTAATTGATTTCCTGGTTTTGAAATGGAAGTCCGAAAATAGGGGGAAAACAAATAAAGAAAAAAAGTCACATAGGTAACGATTTCTAATAGAATGACAATGTGGTGGGCATTGGGGGGGAGAGAGGGAGAGAGAACATGTGGTCCGTGAGAGTCCTGATGGAGACTAGAAATGTTGAACTATGTGCTAGTTAGTGGGGGAAAGGAATGATAATTTCATTTAGTTCCTTTTGGGATTCTAATATTTATTGTATAGCATAGTCGTAATATGACAAAACTTTGGAGAGTTAAAAGTACTTCCCGGTTTTCTTTGTGTTAATTCCAAGGATTACCTACTACACCATGAATCAACAATTTATTCCTCTTCTAATCTTAGTAACGTTCAGCATAGAATTATATCGTCTACCAACCATGAGCAGAAGTGCAGAACCATGGATCAGATGCTATGACAAACACTAACTTTGGAGGTAATCAATGTTAATTCTATGAAATACACTTATAAAAATCCCTTCCCTGCACAGAATATAACAAAGTTGATAGCAATTGACTGGGGAAAACATACCGATCTGACAAAAGGCTGCTGGAAGATCCAACCTAAAATAGGTATCTTTTGCAGGAAAACTGCAAGTGTTGGCCAGAAACCACTGTCCAAAACTATTATTAGCAACCCGAGGAAAAAGTATAAGGACTGTAGGACCATCAATAATTTATGAACCCAATTTACCTAAAGAGTACGACAAATCCATAGGCCTCAAGAATCATTCCCACTATAGGCCAACCAATGACGACAAAGAAAAAGCCAACACCAAATGAAATGGTTCCCTGTGGAACACGCAAAACAAGTACGCAAGATAGCTAAGCATAATAACAAATGATAAACCACCAGATCATCAATTTGAGAGAGTAAGAGGAAGGGAGGGAGAGAAAAGAAGGAAAAGAGATACATAAAAGAAAGCAAACCTTGTAATTACTACGTTTCATAAAGAACTGTAGTGATGACTTAAGACCAATGGTTAGAGCCACCCCTGAGATGAAGAGGATCTGATTCAGTAAAATAACACTATGTCAACTGGCAGAAAAGTGAGGTAAGCTGGTAAAAGAAAATCAAAGAAAACCGGAGAAATATTATGATCATGGAAAGACATCGAACTTACATTTCCCATTGCAATTAGTCCCTTATCGAAGAAGAAAACGATCCCCAGGAATGAGAAGAACACTCCAAACCCCGTCAGTCCTAGCCCAATCTCTGTTTCAACAAGAATCCCAAGCTTAACAGACATAATATATCAAATACCAGAGTTGCATTTTTTTTTTTTTTTTTTAATTTCTCATCTTGCAAATAGAATAGAACTAAGCAGCACACATATAATATCTGGTAAAAGAAACAATACATAAGAATGCTGACATTTCACAAATCAAAATAGGACGCGGGAATCCATAATGTGATAATCGACCAAACTATACACAACATGGATATTCATGCTTCCCGAATGATAGACTAGGTACGCTTTAAGGTTCAGCATTACATAAACTGAATTCTTATGCAACATATACATAATCGATATTACTATCCCATGTATAGGCCAGACCATAGCTATAACATAGTCCACCAAAATAGATATAACAATATAAATTTGGGTAAATTTCACAGATGGTATCGGAAAGTGAGATTAAGGTTCCAGTCAGTGACAAGGTGGGAGAGAGGGAGGACATGGTCTTCAGTGGAAGGCGGCTTAGAAGGGTAGAGTGTGGTGGTTTCATGGATGGTTACTTCCATTTTTTCCGATGGTTGTGATAGGCCAGACCATAGCTATAACATAGTGCACCAAAATAGATATACCAATATAAATTTACATCATTTCTTGCATACGGCAGCACAAATCAAACTCTCAACCGGGACCCCCAACCTCAAAGTTGGAAGTGGAGGCTCCTTTTCATTGCACTATCCCTCACTTGTCACATTCTACATTTCCATTTAGGTCAATAAAGCTAACGTTCAACAACGCCTTGTTAAAGGAAAAAATTCTAACGAAAAGCAACATTAAATTAGTAGTAATCAACTAAACAACTTACTCTTCCGATCGTTCATTTCAAAGGACATCATTTTTCACCAATTCAGATAAATCCAAATCCAAGCGTCATCTACAATGCAGAAAACACCACCAAGATAATCACTAAACACTGCTATGAATCACATAGAAAAATATCAAGAAAAGAGCTCAAATGAGTCCACATCATACAAATCAATGTAAAGCAACTTAGCTAGGGTTCTAACACATATAAAGTTATTCAATCTGTGTTCAAAATCAGTAAACCAGAAACATGAATTAATCTTGAAAAACGTAAAATGCATAAAATTGAAAATATCCAAGTCCACAAAATTCACTGTGTGTCCTTAAGGAATTTAATCCCCTCACTGTACCTGAGGTTATGGATTACTTCCTCCCAGGATAAAACGTCTATACCTATTGATGGCGTAGCGGTACCTCAAACCCCACTAACTTCGTCGAACGCAAATTCGGCAACGAATCACACAAAGACTCGATATTAGTTTGTAAGAAAATATGTAGAAGAAGTGCAGAATTTTTCTGTGTAGAAAACTGAGGCTAGTCCTCTAAATTTATAGGCAATGAAAAGGTGAGATGGAGAGGTGCAATCCAAAAGGTGCCTTTTGGGTGCACTCCAAAAGGTACCTTTTCTCATTTCCCATTCACACTCCAAAAAACCCAACATATAATATAAATCCTAACAAATGAAAACACATTCCACATAAATCACTATAACAATGAACACATAGAGTGCAGGTGAAGTGGCCATATCGAACCTGGATTACAAATACATAACATACATGAAAACATATAAGAAATTAGAGATACACATTAAATTATGCATCCACTGGATTCAAACTGTAGATCGGTCTTGGAGAAAATAAATTAGAAGAAAGAGAACGTACGAAATGAGAGATAAGCGATTTAATGGAGCTGAAGTGATGAAGAGGGGTGGAAATGGGGGATTATGTTATGTAGTTTAGGGGACCGTCTTTGGTGTTAAGCAAGCTAATGCTATTGGTGTGATGGTGTCAATGGGGAGCTCTATTTCCCCCTTTTTTAACTGAAAGCACCACAAAATTAGTTATTACCCGGTTGATTAATTAAGCCCACTTGATTCATGGGCCTGTCAAGCAGTCTGCACTTTGTAACGGGTTTAAGGCCCAATGTAACATGTGGTTTAGAACTTTCAAGTTCTTTTTTTTTTGCGCAGATTGTCCTTCATTTGGGATGGTCTTTAGTTTTTTGTCCTTCAAATTGATGGTCTTTAAGTTTTGTCCTTCGCCTAATATCCCGAAGTTGTGGGTTCGAACCTCAGCTCAGTAAAAATAAAAATAAAAATCGCAAGGCAGAAAAGGCAGAATTTGCAAATCTCTCCATGCAGAATTTGGGCCTTAAGGATAAAAGTTAAAGACCACCAATTTGAGGGACAAAAATTAAAGATCAACCCCAGCGAAGGGCAATCCTGCAAATTGCCCTTGAAGTTTAAACAAAATACTCCCTTCGTCTCAATTTATGTGGCACCTTTTGACTAGGTACGGAGTTTAAAAAAGAAGGGAGACTTTTGATACTTTGTCTAAAACAAGCCTCAGATAATTGTGTGGCTATTAATCATCTCATAAAGTTAGATTGTTTCTAAATTTAGAAAGGCGACATTCTTTTTGAGACAGGCTAAAAAGGAATATGTGCCACATAAATTGGGACGAAGGAGTAACAATGTAAACTTTCCTTATACCTATGCACTTATTCAGAAATGGTTCCTAGGTCAGTCACTTTTTCAATTTCTTCTTCCTACATAAACTTTCTTATTTGTTAAGATAAGGTAACAAGTAAGGTCAAAGGTATTGCATTTTACCGTTTTCATTTTCTTGTTAGAACAATATGGAAGGATTTTTTCTTACTTGTTTAGTGAAGTCTTACTTTTTTTAGAAATATTCTAGTTCTAGGCAATAGCCAAGTTAAAATGTCATTTCCAAACGAGAATGTGAAAGTCGAAGCTAAAATGCCATTTGTAAATGAGAGAGGGTCAAAGTCAAGCTAAAACGCTGTTTAGAAATGAGAAGGTGAAGCTAAAATGCCATATGTAAACGAGAGGGTCAACGTCCGATATTTTAGGAAAGGCATCAACATGGCGTCAAGTCAGCAGTGGATATTAGTATTATATATATTTTGTACAATACATGTTACTCTCCAGTAAAGAAGCCACTTGTATTCCTTAAATAATCCACGGTAGCAATTAATTTAAGTAAAAACATATCATAATTAACTAATCCATATGTAATAAAACTAAAAAAATAGGTGAGAAAAAGTCTAATAAGCTCAGTAAATCATGGGTGGATCTTGCAACCCCATATACCTGCTTACATTGGCAAGGGATGAGGTAGGACTAATGCAAACTTTATACATATACTCCATAAGACATTAAACAAGTTCATTGCAATATGATTGTGAAAGCTTTGCTACTGCAAAGAAAATGAAACCATAATACAAAGTCCCAATTATTGTCTCAGTTTATTGCCCTGTCTCCCCTCCATAGATTTTATGCTCATAGTTTCTTTATATCCTTCACACAACACAGTTGCTCTTACAGAGCAACAAATATTACATTTATCATTTCATAATTACCCTAAAGGGGACCTGCATATATATTGAAAAATCAAGAAAGCCCATGCTCCAACTTTTCCATCTCTTCCTTGAAAACAGGCATGGCTTCTTCTTGCAGACAAACCAAAACTTTGAAACCATCTTTCTTACCTTCAGTAGCAGAAGAATAAGGCAAGAAAAAGCACGGATCAACACTCCCAACTAAGTGCCTAGACAGAGGGAAGACAGTCACAGGGCCACCCCACCCAAAATCAACCGTCTCGTGGCCTACATGCCTCCAATCTGTAAATGCACTCACCCTATTCCCTGATGTGATCCCTTCATCATAATGCAACTCCTGGAAATCAATGAACGAACGAACATACTCATCCGTGATGATGTTCTTGCTCTTCTTGATCGCGTCTGCTGTTTTCCAGATTGGTTGATCGATGAGGTCTTTCGCAAGGAGCTGAACGTATATTGGCACGCAGCCGTTACCCCAATAGCCTGCTGGCAATGGTGGCTTCACTTTTCTTCTGATATTGGTTAGATAGGCATACTTCACTGTCTCATCATCTGGGATTTTAGAGGCCTTAGCCCTGTTTCAAGCTAACAGATCAGTCCCTAGCCTAGACATTAACACATGAAAACTATTACTACCAGTTTCTTCAGATGACACTAATTTTGTGAGTGAATCCTGCCAAGATCAGCTAACCTTTCATAATGTCAAAGGTCTGCAAATAAAATGTCTGGCAAGTACAAAATGGCAATGATAAAGGATGAAAAAGTGAAGGAACAATCTTTAAGCATTTGTGGTGATAGTTATCACTAGTTTTAGTGTTCCAGCAAATTATTTTAGTAAAATACACTACTTCCTTTTGTCGAAGGAGATTTTACCAATACTAATTATGTTTAAGAATTTGGAATGGATCACTATAACCTAAACAAAGTCTTCAACTTTAAGTACCTTCACACCTCAAAAATATTAAAATGTCGAGTATTCAATGTATTTTCATCTGTATTTACTTAATCAAACAACTAAGCTTATTTAACATATACAACCTGTATGTTTCTATTCAAACTTGAGCTATGGCTTTCATCTATATGTACTAACAAAAAGAAAATGATTCAGCCTCCTAAATTTCATGACAAAAAGTCGAATAAAAAGCATAAGTATTACTAGTAAAACTACTAAACAAGTTGGTATTAAGTGAAAAGAACATACTTTGCTCGCCATATGAAAGCTCCCAAAGCTTCAAAAGTTGTATAACTTGAACCAGACTGCTCATGAAGAAACCCCTTAAGCCGATCCAGCCACTCATCCTTCACCTCAAAGCACTCTCGGACAGTAGCTTTACCTGACTCCAAGTAAGGCGACGAATTCCTGTCCAAACTAAGAACCTCATGAACCGGGAACTCAACTCGTGGTGGATTCCTCGGTCCAAGCAAACTCGACCGGTCCCACACCGGTTCAATATCCATCCCACTTCCTCCCTTAGCAATCTCAGCCATAGCATGGAAAAACAACGTGGACCCCATTCCATCACACATGGCATGGTGAACCGCTGTTCCAAAAACCCACCCACCACACTTAAACCGGGTTAGTTGTAGAATCAAGGGTCGGGTCAATGCTTCCTCCTCACTCGGGTCGGGTACCAGCTTCTCAGCAAAGTTATAATCTGGATCATCCAGGTAGTTAATAGAGGCCAGGGTACAATCTACCTGTTCCAATCGAAATTAAGCTAATAACTATGAAAATTGAAAAACAATAAATCATAAACAAAGAGAAGTATACTAAAATAGGCATAATAAATGTAATTAATATAGTTTGGTCAATTGACTTAAATATGAAAAAGCTTAATACTCCCTCAGTCTAATTTTACTTGTCTATCATGTATTGACTTGACATATCCGAAGCTATAATAGAATGACAATTTATATCACTCTAATTATTACTAAGAGCCCGTTTGAATTGGCTTATAAGTTGGTCAAACCAGCTTATAAGCCATTTTTAACTTATTTGAGTGTTTGGCAATAAATAGAAAACAGCTTAAACTTGTTCTTTTTTTTTTTCATTTTGGCACTTCAACTAAGTGTTGTTCCTATTGAACCCCTGAACTCGTCCTGAAGTGTGTCTATCAAATCCCCTAAATCTGATTTTCTGCTCTTCTACTGTCAGCTTAATTAAGAGCTACTTTTTTTTGCCCTCTCAATTGCTACTAATCTTAACTAAAAAATGGCATAATTAAATTAGAATATACATTAACATGTTGCTACATTGAAGATGGAATACTATATAAGTCAGATTGTATTTGATAGACACACTTGAGGACAAATTGAAGGGTTCAATAGGAACAACACTTACTTCAGGTGTCAAACTGAAAAAAAGGGACAAGTTTAGAGGGGCCGCATATGCATTAAGCCTTAAGTTAAAAAGTACTTAAAATAAGCCAAAACTAGAAGTTGCTCAACCCAACTTATTTTTTTTTGGCTTAAAAGCCATTTTAGTTTAACCAACAACTTTACTCTTTTATCCCTTATATTTTCTGTTAATTTCAATACTACCCTTACTTAAAGACTTTAAGACTTTTATCCAAACACGAATCGCTATTTATAAAATAACTTTCAGCACTTAAAAAATACTTTAAGCACTTATACTTAAAAAGCTACTTTTTTTTCAGCTATCCAAACGGGCTCTAAGTATTGAAATCACTAAAACATACTTTAAATGTTATGCAACCACTATTTTCCAACCCAATAATTGATAATAAGGGTAAAATAGATATGAAATGATAAATTATCTTTTGATTTTCCAAACTAGATAAGTAAAAATGGACAATTATTTTTAATATATAGGACAAATAAAAATGAACGGAGGGATTATACAACTATTAAAAGAATAATCTTCCCTAAACAAAACTCTATTAAGAACAACGTTACTGATTCTGTTGTGTTTTTGTATGACCAGAAAAAATCTTTTGAAGTAGACACAATTATGACGTAGAAATTAAATAAGGTATGAAATTCAGTAACCTTGGACAGAATTACGGGAACGCCATTTCCTACTTGACAGTGAAGTTCTAGACGATTATCCGACGTACGACGTCGGAGACAACCTGCGAATTGGTAGTAGTGGACAAGAGCGGCTGAGAGAGACGATTTGAGAACTTGATATGGATCCAATTGGCTTTCTTGCGTGGTGTGGTTGAGGTAGACACGTAGGTATCGGAAAGTGATATTCATGTTCCGGTCAGTGTCAAGGTGGGAGAGAGGAAGGACATGATCTTCAGTGAAAGGCTGCTTAGAAGGGTAAATTGCGCTGGTTTCTTCGATGGTTACTTCCATTTTTCCCTATGGTTGTGCTCGGAAAATGGTTGCTGCTTTTTATTTTTTGTTCGTTTATAAATAAAAGTTAGGGAAAAGGGTCACAAATACCCCTCTACTTTAGAAAAAAAGCTAAAAATATCCTCCAAACTTATTTTGGCCAAAAATACCTCCCATCCTTAAAGCTTTCAAATATACTTTTTGTCTTGTAAAATTATCCTCAAAAATAACATAAAATTATTTTTTAAATTGTTCCATCATTTAAATCCGACCCAACTAAATAATAAACCGCAAGATCCCCTTATTCCCCCAAATTGACAGGTATGAAGTTTGAGGGAATTGGGAGAATAAGGAGATCGTATGGGTTATTGTTTAGTTAGATCAGATTTAAATGATGGAGCGGATTTAAAAAATGATTTCAAATTATTTTGGGGGATAATTTCTATCAATATAAGGGTATATTTGAAAACTTTAAGGATGAAAAGGGTATTTTTAACTCAAAATAAATTCAAAGGATATTTTTAATCCTTTTTTCAAGGTAGAAGGATATTTTTGACCCTTTTCCCTAAAAGTTAATTAAACAAGTGTGATAAGAGATGGTAGGCGGCTAAACGTGGAAACAAAGTCAACAACCAAGTCGTTGATGTTTTTTTCCTTTTCTTTTTGTTTTGGTAACTACATGACTTTAATTTAATTTCTTACTCCCTCTCTCTCAATCTATCACAAAGTTCAAATTTCGAAAATCAAACAACAAAATTTTTTGACTGCACTTATTCATATGCTCTTTAAATGTTTTAAATGATTGATTATTGTAATTTGGAGCACTTTTTATGCAGTTTCTGAATATGTAAATTATTTTTCAAAAGATTTAAAGGTTGATCTCCGAATTCACGATCAAAATAAAAAGATTCGACTCTCAAAATTCGAACTTTGTCATATAAATTAAGACGGAGAAAATATGTAAGTTGCTAAATTATTTCTTATATAAGTTCCTAAATTATTTTTATTACTATAAAGTCATTCAGTTATAGATGTTCCCTGAGAAAATAATTATGACGGGAAACACAATTAAATTTCACTAAAAAATCACACAAACAAGTCAAAAAACCATTTTAGCTCAAATTACTTAACAGAAGCAAGAAAAAAGAAATAAAATAGAAGATATATAGAATGGAAATGAATATCGAGTTGTGATTCAAATTGTGATATTTTGATCAACAAATTAGTCTTATTGAATCTAAAAAGAATAACAAATTAGAAGATAAATAATGCTTTAAAAAGGGAAATCAGGATTACATTTATTGGTCCTGCTTTACTTCCATGAAATTATAATCGTGATGAACACTGCAAATAGTTTTATGATATAAACTTAAAATTTTGACTTTACACGTACTAAGAATTACTCGCTCCATCCCAATTTATGTGGCGCCATTTGACTAGGTATGATGTTTAAGAAAGAAATGAATACTGTACTTTTGAAATTTATGGTCTAAAACAAACTTTAGCTAAGTATGTGGTTGTAAATTATTTTATAAAGTTAAATTTTTTCTAAATATAAAAAGATAATATTCTTTTTTGGATAGAAAAAAAAGAAGGTGTTCCACGAAAATTGAGATAGAGTTATCACTACATTTATTATTTAACAATATTAATGTGCTGCAAAAAATGGTTAATATGTCTTGTATAAATTAAAGTTGAAAATCGAGATGGTAGGTGGCCAAAAGGAAGGGAGTGAGAACCATGCTGCCGATGCCTCTTTTTTTTTTTTTTTTTTTTTTTTTAATTTTATTTTATTTTAATCTTTCTCTTTTGACAATTCGTTGATGGCTTTTTTTGAAGTTGTTGTGTCTATTCGTCCTATTACTGGAAAGGTCAAGAAAACAAATGAATGAGAAACAAACAAACAAACAAAAAAAACTGAAAGAACAAAAATCATGAAACAACAATAATTAGACGAAGGCAATTAAACGGAACTTTCTATCCTGGGGCAAGTGGACAACTAGCCCTTTTTACGACCTTTATTTCAAATAAAGAATAGCTTAAATTACTAAATTTTTAAGGTTGAATAGTCTTAAATTAAATTTAGATTTGTGAATCTGAAATTAAAATCACGAGATTTAAGATGTCATATATAAAATTGAATTGATTGAGGTTCGAAGTTCAAACTATCTTCTGTCACAAGTTATGCTCTTCTATTTTATGATAATCGACAGGAAAAAGATAGCTAAACTCAAAACCTCTTTTAGATTGTGGTATGCATTTCTAACAAAAATTTATAAAGTATGGAAACCAAATGTGATTTCTCGAATGTCATATGATTATTTTATCTTTTGTAGTTAATGCACAAATAATTCCAAAAACACATTAAAAAATCTCTCTGTTCAAAACCTTACGACAATTCGCTCGAATGTCTCCATCTTGGGGTGGTCTTTAATTTTTGTCCCTCAAATTGCTGGTCATTAATTTTTACCTTTCGGCAATGGTCGAAAATATTCCTGATATCGAAAAAACAAGAAATTCAAATTTATGACCTAATTTCGCAAGGCAAAGTTTCATTACTTTACGTGAAACTTGCTTCGTCGTAAAAGTTACGTAAAAACCATCTCGTCCGCATAGTTCTGTAGAAATTAAGTTATCCGACATAACTTCATTTCTATAGAACTTATGCCGGACAAGACAAAGTTTTTATAAACTTATGTCGAGCGAATTAGTTACAACACAATTTACGCCGGAGAACTTTATTTCTATAAAACTATGTTGGACAAGACATAGTTACATACTTTGCCCGACAAGGCATTGTTTTTATGAAACTTTGCCTTGTGATTATCTTTTTGACTCTGCTAGGGATCGAACCCAAAATCTTAGTACTAATTTTTAAATCAACCTCCCTATGCCTTACCCATGATACATCCATATTGCAGTCTTGGTGGAGTTGAAATTAGAAATAAGGCAGAAAGTTCGATCAAATTGGCTAAGAATATCCCACGTGGCAGCGTGGTCCATCATCTTTCCAGAAATACTCCAACATCTGTCCATTGTCTTCTTTCCAGAAATACTCCAACATCTGTCCATTGTCTTTTCACCAGAGACTCCAACACCACATGAACTTCAAGGGACCCAATTAGCACATTACTTAGAATTAGTCTTGTACTCAAAAGTATTCAAGGAAGGATCATACCATCGTAAATAAAACTAGCTAGCATCTGATAAAATGATACTATTCGTCATCTCTTTACTTTCTTATATTTCGATTACAATTTGTCATTTCAGTTATTCTATGAATATCGTTTAGTGCCCCGTACAATACCCAACACATCGATAGAAATGTCTGGTACACCAACAATATATGGTGAAAATATATGTCCACAAAAAGTTAAAGAATGCCAGTGATATTTCTGAAAGAGAAAAAGAAAGGCTAGTTGGCACTATAGGGATATCCATCGAATAGAGTCTTGATGTGTCTTCAGTTAAGAAACAAGTTGTGTTCAACTTGGTAAATACGGTTTTGCAGAGTAATTATTTTACTAGATAACTTTAATATAGTTTGATATTATCTGGACTCTCTAATCTAATCTCACCGATGAAGTAAAAGAAGTTGAAACAGAAATGCTTGTGATCAGTAAAAGTTGAACAATGCCAGCGTTAATTCCAAAAATCCTTCAACTGCCAGCGTTAAAGTGAGCAATATTATATTGTGGTGGCACTCCTTTTGTTTATCAACCGTAAATATCATTTTTTTTTTTCACCAACAGTACTTTGTTGATTTTAAAAAATAATCGCATGAATGATCACAATCATGCATGACACCAAAAGACCTTTATCTCTGCTTCCCAACAATTAATTAATCTTGAGAGCCAACATCATAATTGTTAAAGTTTACTTTCCTTCCGCTTCATAATTTAATTAATGGTAAAAATATTTACTTCCTTTTTTATTAAAAATATTCTAGAACATTTAGTTTCTTTTAAGTCTAATTACTACATTAATTATAAAATATTTAGTTTTCTTTTAGTTTAGTATCCATAAGGAAAATAATACATATTCTTTAGTTCTCTATAAATAGAGATGTAGACTTTTATTTTTAAATGCAAGAAACAATTCAACAATCAATACAAAGAGTTATAGTTTATTCTCTCTTCAATTTTCTCTCTCGTTTTTCCATTCCATATCAATAATTACAGGTTTGGCAGAAATTAAACTTTAATTCAGACTTCGTATTTTATATTAAAAAAATTATTTAATATGTATAATAAGTACTAACTTATATATAAATTGCAATCTAGAACCAGTAAACTAAAAATCATTGCTCCACCTTGCCTACAATTGGAAAAAAAAAAAGGAAGAAAGAGAAGATAAAAAAACTAAAATGATACGCACGGGGCCGGCTCAACGTCCTCGGTGGCCTAAAGTCAAATCTTAACAAGATCGGCCCTAACTTTTCTTTTTAAAAAAATTTCTTATATATTTTATTATGAAGTCTATTTTTCTAATCGGTGCAATCAACCTTAGTAAAAAGATATAAGTTTTTTATCCTTTTTAGTTAAAATTATAGCTCTTTACTTTTAAATACTACTCCTTTCATCCTCCTTTTCGCTTTTCAAGAGTCAATATGACTAAACTTTAAAGTAAACTGGATTAGATTAACTCAATATTTTAAGATTTAAACTTATATATTTGAAAACTACATGAAAAGTAATCCTTGTAAGCTACAACTTTTCTCATATATTTAGTGAAAAAATACATCTGAAAATGTTGTCAAAGTTCATGCAATTTGAATCTCGCAGAGCGAAAAATATCACATACATTAGGACAGAGGGAGTAATAATTTTTTTTAAAAAAATTAATTCATAAACCTATTATTAGTGAAAATGGGACCCCAAATTTTTGGAGGCCTAAAGCCATTGCTTTGGCTGCCTTGCTCTTCAGCCGGCTCTGGATACGCACCATAAACAAATCAAACCTAGTGACTAACATGTATGTAATGTATTGCAGAGGACTTTCTTTGTTTCACATTTTATTGTTGCACTCTTTTTTGTTAGTCTCTTGAAAAAAGAGCGATACATCTTTATATTTGTAAATTATTTAAATTTTATTCTCTGACGATTATCTATCGTACTCTTTGCTTTTGTATGAACAAGCCTCCTAATTATTCATAATTCCTACTGATCATGATGTTGAAATTATTAATAAGTTAAAAGGTCAGTTGATCCCCTCTCGCTTTCACTAGGTAGTGGCAACTTAATTTCTTTCAAATTTTGGATTTGCTTCTTGGATCATTACGACAATTCGTCTTCCTTGATCTCCCTTTTACGACGGCTATGTGCTGTTAACTACCGAACTTATTGCAGAAATATATTCACTCATGAAACTAGTTTATTTATTAGTAACTTGTAATGTAAAACATACGTCCCTTCATGCATTATGACACTTTTCTTATAACAGCAATTAATGTTTGAACCAGTTTGCGTGAATTACGCGCACCTCGACGATAATAGAGTATTAGTGTATGCATGGTATATTGGATGAGGCTCATCTCCAGTACATCCTGCCTCCAGTTGGTCCAGTGCATAGTTAAGATTGTGACATCTGTCCATTTTTTAAATCTAATGGCCAACATTTATTTAACTAAAACAACCCCTCAAACCATGGTTAAACCTCCTAATTACTACTAATTTATCCTTTCCATATTTGCAGCATTAAAGTAGCTAGGCGATAACTCCTAGTATATCTTGCTGCTCCTATCAAAAAACAAAGATTAAACTCATTTTCATGATTTTAGAACTTGAATTTTCCATGTACCGTAAGATTATATGTTACTCTGGATCATGTTAGGAATTTTCAGAACAATTGAATTATTCTTGTTAGAGAGGCTCTGTTACGATGTCATTAAACAAATATCTCCTCTGATAAAGAACAGGTAATAATGGAAAAAGATTGATCTGCTCCTGCATAAGAACAACTATCTGCTTTTCCAACAATGTTTCATTACACAAAACTGACCGAAGTTGAAAATGATAGCAACATACATTTCATACTTTCAGTAACCGTATTTTGAGATGAAGTTTTATTACAGTTTTTAAGACATGATTTAATCTTATGTTCACTCTAGATGATTTAATCTTATGTTCTTGCTGATTGTTCCGTTTCTCCATAATTTCCATGGTTAGAAAATATTTTTTTCAACCAAAAGATTTTCCAGCATTTTTTTCGGATGTTCTTGCTTTGTTTAGCAAGATTTTAGCGGAGCCTACTTTAATGCTGCAAATATGGACAGGATAAATCAGATGGTAAATAGGGGGTTGTTTTAGTTAAATAAATGCTGGCCATTAGATTTAAATATGAACAGATGTCACAATCTTAACTATGCACCGGACCAACTGGAGGCAGGAATGAGCCTCATGTACAATTACTAGCGATGACAAGACTGTAATTGGGAACTTGTACGTGCTCTTGAACCGTTGATAAATTTTAGCATTACATTTTATCCTCAAAAGCAAGATTAAACCATCCAACTTATTTAAATTTATCTTTTCTATATATGCTATTAATAAAATCTTGTTAAGAAAATGCATCCAAGGCCTATTTCTAGGGGTGTCAATGATGCGGTTTAGGGGTTATTTTATAAAATTTATACCATACTATTTTTTGATTATTTTATTTTGTATAATCAAATTAGACGTTTTGAAACTGTATCATCTCGGTTTCTCTTTGGTATCAGTATGATTCGGTTAATTTTCGATATTTTTTAACAAAAATGTAAAAGACACTAATAAAAGTTAGAACGCTACCACGTATACTTATGTAGGACTTTGCAAAAATACTATAGACATTCTTATTGGTTTAAAAATGATGAATCAAGGAAACATGAAAGACAACAAAATAGAGATTGATCCCACTATTTTACGATAGTTTAAAATAATGTTAAGCAAAAACAAAAAAATATAATTTAGATCACACAAGCGGAAAGAAATCAATCAACGGAGACTCAAAACCTGCGTCTACTAAAATTAAGTATATATCAAATAAGAGAAATTTAAATCATACGAGAGGAAATATATCAACTAACTTGTAGCTTGCTACCCAAGATCATTGGATTACCTTTAAACTTACTATTACTACTCCAGAATATAGAACTAATATAGTTTCAATATGAGTAATATAATAGGTTTTGGTGTTAGGATTTTAGGTGTTAATTATGTTCTTGGGATTGTAGTCGTTTTCATCACCCCGAGTCCAAAGGAAAAAAATTAAGTAATATTTTATTATTTTGAAACTTAATATATAAAATATATTTTACACAATATTGTTCGGTATGGTTCGGTATTTTTTCAATTAATTTTTATAAAATAAAAAACCTGCCTAATTATTCGGTACGGTTATAAAATTATATAAAACCGTCGATTTTATTAAAAGGACCTTGAAAATCGGTTCGGTAAGATTCGATTCGGTCGGTTAACTCGATTTTTAGAAATCCATCGACACCGTACCTATTTCAACCTTTTACCTGTGAAGTGAAAATTCTCCAAACTCGTATAAGAATAACGTATGGTCCATTCCCGTGGAATTCTCAACAATGTGGACCACTTAACACTTTTTTTTTTTTTTTTGGTAACTAACATTTTTTAAACCCCAAGGGGAAAAAAAAAAAACCCTGCAAGTTCAACTCACTTTATCTCAAACAAAAAAAAAAC
>NC_081353.1:37471617-37489067 GCF_029784015.1 Lycium ferocissimum | reverse complement strand
CTATCTTCACGTTTTAGGGACCTTCTAAAGGGTTGAAACACCTTGGAAAATAATTTTTGGATCAAAACTCAAAGGGCTCAAAAATCAGCCCCTTGGCCGAATGCTCTCTCTCTCTAGGCTTAGGTTTTCTTTCTTTGTGTTGTGTAGTTGAAATGAATTGTGATGGCTGATTTCTTGGTCATTATTTGGTTCAACTTTGATGCCTACAAGTTGGTCACATGCTCCACTTATGGCATGATTCATTCCATTAACTTTACACTTTAAATTTTCTAATTTGTTTTCTACAACTTTTGGCCAACCTCACCTTCTTGTTTCTCCTTTCTTCTTTCTTTTCAATTGTTTACAAGACAATTGTATGTGTGGTGAATGATTCATACACCACCCTTTGTCCATTGTAATTATGCCAAGATGAATGAGCAATATTTAATGTGAAATGATCCCTCCACCATGTTATGTCCTCCTAAAACAATGTATACTTTCATAAAGTAGTAGATGCTTAAATATTCAAATGCATGCCTCACATGGATGCCTTATTTTCAGTCACTTGGCTGAATTCCATACTCCTTTCTTTCAATTTGGTTGTCCACAATATAATGTAAGTGTAGTGGATGAATCACATTTAAATGTATATTTGTATGTCTCCCATAGTAGTCTTATTTAAGATGACTTTGAGTCATCTTTTGGACATGTCATGTTAATGTTCATATTGGCTCATTGTTGCCACTAATTTTAACTTAACACCATGATTAAGTAGTTCCTAATTTCCATTAATGCTTCTATACCAAACAAAATTTGTAGATAAATTGTGACTTCAAACGAAATCGGAAGTTAAAGTCTCTACTTTGTATCTTGAGATAGTCTTAATACTCAGCCCGACTTGAATCATCCATATCTCCTTACCCCGATATCATTTTGACGAGCTGTTTGTTGCGTTGCAAACTAGACTCGATGAACTTAATTTTAGGCTTTTGAAACACCTTAAAACTCCTCATATACTAGGAGATATGCCTCCTACAATATAGGCTAAAATCGGGTCCGAGATTTTCCGAAATTGTTCCGATTCATTTCGTTTAACTTCTAATCCTCTTCCAACCTCATGTAACCTCTTATACATACATATACACAGTCATTTACCTCCATAACAATTCATATACATGTCTCGAAGGGTCCGTAGAATCACAATAACCATAAGTAGAACTCACAAAGCTTCGACGAAACTCCAATCGAAAAAGTATATTCCTATCTTTTGTCCATCTTCTATATCATTACTAATAATCTCAAATACTTTAAAAGGTCACTCACATTACCTCATATACATACTCATAACGCGATTTCAAATCCTTTAGGTTACCAGGTCACCTCGAGATACTTAAGACAACCATATTTATAACGATATTCTTACTAACTCGATTAACTTTCCTTGAACCTTCTTAACTCATTCTTTCTTGTTTTAATACAAGTAGCACGGATTATTATGGAGTGTGACATTCTCCCCTCCTTTAGAACATTCGTCCTCGCATGTCAAATGAGGACTAAAACTCGTCAATTAAATAACCGAATCACCCGTTATCGCAGACTATAGACAGCAAGATTTGACCACGAAAAGGGTGTTTTAGGAATATTATGCCTAAAAGTGCTAAACGACCAAATGGGTCGTTACAGAAATAACCAGGATTAAGTATTTAGTCAAAACCATTAAAATCAAAGGATGGACACCAGAATCTAAGAATTTAAAAATCAATAATCCAAATCCATCTAGCAGCAGAACATGATCAACTGAATCCAAGGCGGAATTAAAAAAGAAGCTTTTAGAAGCTTTAAGTAATATTGATGATACAGACCCAGCAGATGTCCAAGAACTACTTGATACAAAGATCTTCATAAAAGAAGATAATGGCGACATGATGGGCCCACAAGGAATGGCCCAAGCATATCTCCATTACCAAGAATTAGGTTGAAGAAAATTTGCCCTTTCAGAAAAGAAAGAGGTAAAAGCAAATGACCGACAACTTTTCAAAAGAAGCCGTCTAACTTTTCAAAAAGCAAAAGCAGAAGGCATCTTTACAAAAGTAGCCGTCCAACTTTACAAAAAGAGAAGTGGCCGACAAACTTTTACAAAAGCAGCCGTCCAACTTTTCAAAAGCAAAAGCAGAAGGCATCTTTAAAGATAGCCGTCCACTTGTAATCATCCAAGAGATGTTAATTATTTTCGAGGTCTATATAAGACTCTCAAGTTGTAACTAGACAGGCATTCGAAATTCACCCCCGACTTCGAAATAGCCTTTTCCCCTTCCCTCTCTGTAAATTTCCATGTGTGCTTTCAATGTTTGAATAAAAAGTCTTCAACTTTTGTAAGTACTTTCCTTTAAATTCCGCAATTATTTTACTTATTATTTTAGCCGTAAAATATCATTAAAATGGTATCAGAGCCATTTAAACGAACTGTGGCATAATAATAATGTTGAAGAAGTCACATAGGAGGCAAAAGAAGCAATGAAGTCAAAGTATCTGCACCTATTCCAGTACGAAGGTTCTATACGATTACGATATGAGAGTGTTTGATATTGATATGCTACAAAATGATACTAACATTTTGTTTCCTATTAGATGATAATCAAAGGGAGAACATGGTATGACCTGAGATGAAACACCTTACGCACAAGGTGAGTTTTCAGCAGTGTATGTCGAATGCTTGATCTCCCTTAGTGACAAAATGAATTGACATGTTATATTATATGAGATCGAGATTTTTCTAATTGGTGATACGATTTTGGATAGTCATAATTATAGGGGAGACTTTGTCAAAATTTCCCCAAGATTCGCTAAGAATGGTCATACCGTATACGCCTTTACATTCAAGGACGAATGTTTCTAAGGGGAAAAGGGTGTTACACCTCATAATTTTCAGGTTGTTTGCATCATAAGTAAACTAACGTAAGCCCAGAGAGGACCTGTAACCCCTATAAGGTCAACGAAGGTTTTAACACAAGTGATAAGTATGTACCTTATGGTTTCAGAGTCAAACGAATCAAAGAAAATAAGTTCGTAGGAAAGTTAAGATTTGGGGTCAACTTAACGGACCGTGAAATGGATTCACGGCCCGTGAAAGGTGGAAGCTCCACCGCGAAATGGTAACAAAAACTTGGTTTTTGGAGGGTGGTTTCATGGGCCATGAAAGTGGCCGTGAAACTTGAGGCGGTGGCCGACTTTGTGGTGTTTTAAAAGTGTTTTATTTTTGCTCATTTTCAACTCACACTTCGTCCATACACTTATTAAAACCCTCTCTACCAGATTTTTGAGGTTTGAAGGTGAAACAAAATACTTTAATCCTAGATCAACATAAAAGATTAGTTAAAGTAAGGAAAAATCACTTCTACGATGTTGTTGTGATGTTAAGGGTTATTGTAAGATAAGTTGGGCTCAGTGTATAAGGTAAGAGTATCCTCATCTTGCTTGTTTTTGAGTTTAATTTGGTGCTAATTGATGTAAATGATTGGAAAGAACATGAACTAGCACATAGAAATGCTAGTTGAGGTCATGGAACTTCATGGACTGTTTTCTTGTTATTTTTGTGAGGTCTAAGGTTGGGAAATTGAATGAATATATTTATTATCATGTTATGAGCAATGTTGAGTTAAAGTAAGAAGTTTATAAGGGGTGATATGGGTTGTAAGGGTTCCAATCCGAGCTCGACGCTCATCGTGAGATGTCGATGACTTGTTGTTGCTATATTGTGCCTTGTTGTTGGTGTTGTATTTGTTGTGTTGCTCTGGTTGTTGTTATTGAGATGTGGAATTGGAGGAAGTCAATGTTATAGGAGAGATGCTGCCCAAATTACTTAGACGAGCTACTAACTTAGTTCCTTCTTAACACTAATCAAGGACCCTATTGTGTTAATGTAGATTGAATTATATTCTGTTCCTTCTTAACACTAATCAAGGACCCTATTGCTACAGTTCTGCCTGTATTGTTATTATTAGAAGTTTCTATAATTTCATCATTTTCTTGATGATCTATAGAATCGTTATTGTTGGAATGATTATCTTCACTATCTTCTACAAGAGTTTCTTTTCTTGTCTGAGATAATACTTGATCAGTTAGATAGTCCATTTAGACTTTATTAAGCCTTGATTTAATATTTTTAATCTCCTTTTTTACCGAGATTAATTCATATTGTAAATACTAGATAGTAGGTTTCTCATCCTTGGAAGAAAACCTATTCATAACATTTTTCATATTAAAGGGTTCAATCGAAGGTTTTTCCGTGGATTGATTAATGATAATATTTTTTAACTCAATTAGATATTTCTTTCTGGCCTCTTCATCAGTGATATGAGTGACAAGGTCAAGAAGAAATTCTTTTGATTCCTTAGTAATAACGTTGATTGAATTCTGGCTGCGTGTGTGCATATAGGTCCTGTACAGTTACAATCCTCAGATTTAGAAGTGTTGGAACTGTAGTCTGATTCAATTTCGAGGTCACTAATTTCACTAGAAGAAGATGAAGTGTTTTCATTATCTTCTAAAATAGCGTCGAGTTCATTCTTTATTTTATCATCAACTTCGAGAAGATTTATCTTCTTTTTCTTTCTATTATTGACTCGACACTCATTAGATCTGTGGCCTGTTTTGCCACATGTCCAGCAAGTATCTCCAGAATTCTTTTTTGGGGATCTTTTAAATCTTTTCTTTTTATAAGAATTATCTACATTCTTCTTTTTCCTATAATGAGGTTTTGAAGCAAAGAGATTTCTTTACTATTTTACTCGATTTTTTGGATGGAGCAGAGATTTTCTCAAAACCAAAGTCTTGACAAAAGCTTCCTAAATTCTTTCGAGATTGTTGTCGATCTTTTTTCAAGAAATGTTTTAGTTTTAAATCTGTGCATAGATCTAATCCCGTTACATTAATATAACTAATTATATCTCCATAGGTAAGGTTTTCATAAGGGATTCTTCCATTGAACCTACCTTGATTTTGGTTCTAACCTTTTCGGCGAATAATGAAGGTAGATCGCTAATAAATCTTTCTTTCCAGAAATCATTACCACAGTCTTCTCTTATCATAACTTTCTCTAAGAACATATCTTTATACCACCTAAAATCATCTAATTTGGGGCATTTAAGGTTGTTTAATAATTCTAAGCTTCTATCTTGGAAAAGTTTTGGTTCTCCAATGAAGTGTTTAGCAATACTGTAAATTAGTGTTGCTGAAGCATCTTCCATTGCTTCCTCAACGACTACTTGGTTATTTCCTTCCATTTTTAATACAGAACCTATGGTTACGGCTCCTAAAATTTGGGCTCTATTATCTTCAGAGAGATAATTACCCCACCAATTTTTTAGCATTCCTGTGAAACCAGAAATAATTAAAGAAGCAGCATATCTATCTCCTGCATGCTTAATTTTGTAAGCTGTGATAGCCATGCCCATTTCGTGTAACATTTTATAGATTTGGCTTTCTGCTAACCCATCTATGTTCCATTCAGATATATCGTTTCCGCTATGTGATGCACAAGTGCGAAACTGATCTTCTTCAAATTGGACATCTGGGAAGGATGGTCTTTTGTAATAATTCTTTTTTGTAGAATATCTTGGGTTATTAGTTAACTTATGAATTTCTTTGTCATTAGTACTCAAAGTTTTAACTTCATTAGTACCAGCTTTTCTTTGAGGTCTTTGCTTGAGTATATTTTTAACGTGTTTATTAATCTTATCAAGAAAATCTTCTTCAAGATTAAATTTATCAGGTAATTGTGGGAATTTTTCTTTAGAAAATTCTGGGAGTTTAAATATTGGATGTTTCTCCAGATTAGTACTAATTGTAGTTTTTGAAGGAGCTACTTGTTTGTTAGTATCTTTTACTAATTGGTTTGATACTACACGTAATAACTGGTTTGTATAATTACTTTCTTTGAATTAATGTTAATGTCCTTAGTTTTAGGATCACTATCAATATTGGTTCCTTATCTTTTAAAAGGGGTTGCAGTAATTATTTCTTTTCCTACTAGAATAAAGATGTCTTCCAATGGTGGAATAGTTGATTCGACTATCCCTTTGGCCTTTGTGTGCCATTTGTTGACTAACATGGACAAAGATTCCTTTTGGTTTGGAATTTGCCCTGTTAATTCAAACCATTTGAAGAATTTTATATTACTCTTACACCTAGTTATGTCACTAATCCAATTAGCTTTAAAATCTATTCTAGCTTCAAAGCTATAGGTATCCATGTACCAATCTAATTTCTTTTTGTTCCTTGGACTTTTCATTTCTTTGTCTAAGGCTAAAAGATCTGGTTTAAAGTTGTTGGCCCTAATCATTCCTAGGGAATCTCCTTTTACTTCTTTTTGTAAATCCATATCACTAGCAGTTGGGCTTTCTGAGTTAAGTTCAGATTGTTGTGAATGGTAATAAACTTTAGGGATAGTATTTGTAAAATCTACTCCTTTAAGCCTTCTATTAATTTCTTCTACGAAATTATCGTGCCTTTCACCTACTTCCTCCGGGGGTTTAAAAGAAGAAGGTATTGAGAAAGACTTTCTTTGACTCGACGAAGGCCGTGAATACGACATTCGACTGCCAGAAGATGATCCATTAACCGATGTTGATCTAAGGAATTTTAAATCAATAGATCCGTCCGGATATTGAGTAACTTGTTCAATAGCCGAACTTTCAGGTTCAACTTCTGGTTGAGTTATGGCATCAAAGTGCCATTCATCTTTGGATAAAATTTCATTCCATTTTATCATTCTTGGTACAAAAGTACTACTATGTTCTTGGTTTGATTCCATGAGCATAGTAACTCCTTTTGGACTCATTATCTTAGCTTTTGGAGCTAAAGTTTTTTTCATTAGTCTGTAATATACTCCATGACAGCTATTTCTTTTGTATTAACTTTTCTATTCATGTTTCTTGTTTTAATATTAAGAGTTAACGTATCCAATATATTCTGGTCATTGATGTCAACTGAATAATTTGGATAACAGTTAAAATAAACCGGGCCATGAGCTAGATTACTTTGTAAAACCCTAATAAAGAATCATCAAGGTTTAATAACCTATCATCTCTTAATAAGAGACATAAGGGTGTGTCTAAACCTAATCTGTAAAGAGCTTTGACAGCAACTTGGACAAGGCCTATATGAAGAAAATTATAATTTTTCTTATATCTGTTTATATCTTGAATGGATAATAACTTAATAGTTTCTGCCGAACTATTGATGGCAACTGTGGATTCACAAGTTTTAATATTGTAATTTTGAACAAAATCAAACTTTCCTGTGTTATAGATTTGTCGGAATGGTTCCTTTGGAATATTCCAGTTTTGTAAATCATTTTCAACTTTAGCTATCCTTGTAGCTTCTGTTGACATGTTAACACTGTTTAAAACATTCATATTATCAAGATTCATGATTAATACTGAGCAGTTATGTTATCAAGTTGATTTTGACACCACTTAATACTATCTTCAACAAAAGACAGATTTTCTTCACTGGCTTCTAATAAGCGCTCAGTTGCTTGTATAGAAATTAATACTTCTTCTAATGTAATATTTCTATTATCTCCTTTTTTGTAGGCGTCAAGAATTCTAGGGTTCTTTAAGGAATTTTGAAATGATATTTCTTTTTCAAAAAATCTTTTATAAAATAATAGATCTCGTTTTTGAAAATAGAATTGCCATTTGAAACTGTTGTAACGTCTTAATCTTTTAAAAGAACGGAGGGTTTTCATAGACTTTTTCTTTCTCAGAAAAGAGTTGTATTTTGTAGTCTATGGTACATCTACTATCTCTGTTATATTTTATCCTACTTGTTCTTGTATTGTAAGAGCTACAAGAATCGCTACAAGAATCTCATCGATTATCTTTCTTAATCCTTATTAACTTGTTTCTCTAATGTCCTAATGTGCCTACCCTTTCTTTCTATGTGGTCTTGGGGACGGGAACACCTAAGCTTGGCTCCTAGCGGCACTCCTAGCCTTCGAGCGACAACGGTCTATTCACGCTTACCAACGTCTTAGCCGGAAATTAATCGGCGACTTCACACTAGGACTCAAAAGGGTTTAACAGTGTTGGACTTTAGAAAATAAAGTTACTAAGCTCTAAGGAAGATGAACAAGAATCTGACTTCTTAACAGTATAAGAACATGACTGGATTATAACAAGATTTCAACTGAACCCTAGGATAGTATGAGAACTTAGCCACTCATACTTGGCTCTAATACCATTTTAACTGTATTATCGAGCCGACTAATTTCTCTGAGCTTATCAAGTAAACCTTCCTTGTCGAATACAACATTTTTTGAAGGTTCAGTCGATTTTACAACTTCTTCGCCTTCAGATTCTGATTTAGGCTCGGAATCCTCATGATTAGCATTCATTTCCTCCTCGAACATCATCTGTTAACGATTAACCTTAGTAGACAGAAAGATTGTAAGAGTTTAAGCGATCAACCTACTATTAAGTGAAGAGCCACACTACAATGATAATTTCATATTTTTCAAATTGTGACTTAGGAAACATAAAAAAAAAAAAAAAAGAATCGTCATTCGAGGTCTAATTTTTCCCCCCTTTTTTTGACAGACATGTTTAGATCAATGGTTTGTGATACTCGTAGGACAACATCCTCTCTCCTAACTTATTGTCAGTTGGAAAAAAATACTACTTAGTATAACTTGCAAAACATCACAATCCAATACACAAAAATTGTACTTTTACCATTGAAAAAGAATGGGAAAAGAGCTTATCAGCTAAAAAGCAATTAATAATTTTTTTTGAAAGCAATTAATAATTAAAAACAGTAACCCCAATAATATTATTCAAATTTTACCATATAATTGGAAAATAGAGTTTATAATAACGGAAGAAAATTCCAACTTCTACAACATCAAACCCCTATAATTTTTTTTATATGATGGCGGTGTCCGGACCAGTTTGTGCACACCTCGATTATTTTGCCCACCAAGACTTGTGGATGGGAAGAAATCATCTAATGCTTTTTTGCCTCCAGTTTTTTGACAACATCCTTAGGTGCAACATCAATAGCTTATCAGCTGGGAAGTAAATACTAACTCGTAAAAGTCACCAAATTTATACAATAGGAGAAGACAAAACACATCAAACGCAAAATATCATTTTTTAATCATTAAAAAGAATGGGTAAAAGAGCTTATCAGTTGAAAAGCAAATAGTAGTACTAACATACATATTATATGCATTTTACTGTTGAAAAAGAACTGGGAAAAAAAAAGCTTTGTCGGGTGAGAGGCAAATACTACTTACTAAGTGGCCATTTGACCATGAATATTTTTGACTTTTCTTCGGAGTTAAATTCCGAAAATCATGTTTGGTCATAGAATTTTGGAAAAGTTCGGAATTCAATTTTAAGTTGAATTCCAGGATGTGAGAAAGACCAAAAAGTTATTTTCACTGCAAACCACTTACAAAAATTCAAAAACAACTCCAATTTGTATTCATGGCTAAACACAATTTCAATTTTCTAATACTCACAATTTTCATGGCCAAACGGGCCCTAAGTCATAAAAATCAGTATAAAGTAGCACAAGGCACAAACAACACAATCCAAGTCAAAAAATCCTGCATCTTTGGACCCCTAATCAGCTGGGAATGAAAAACCAAAACTAGTAACAATAACACAAAATAAAAATATAATCCAAACCAAAAAAAAAAAAAAAAAAAACCAACAACACGAACCAACTACTCTTATTTTAAACTAGATGGAGTCGGCTATATAAATCCTCTGTATCCAAAAGTCACAAATTTTATGCAGTATTTTAAGACACAAAACATCAATTAAAAAAATAATAAGTGGGAGAAAAGAAGAAAGCTTATAGGTCCACAACTCGATTTTGCAACGAATATGGGGGGATTATAGTTTAGGGGCTTAGGTTTTAGAATCACAAAAATCGAAATTGTGTCTCTAAATAAATAATAAATATTTGTATGATTATAAATAATTTTTTCTAACTTAAAATGAGAAGTTTAAAATTAAATTTTTCTAAATATTCAAAGATATCATTTATCCCGACAAATTTAAAAAAGGAAGTGTATATATAGATTTGGTAAGATACGTAATGACTTTCTGGGTAATTAAAACCAGGGATTTTACCTAAATTTAATGCTTTAAATTTACCAAATAATACTTGAACAATATTAAAGAAAATTAATCATGTGTGGCCTGGCTTGTTCGAGCATAATATATATAGATCATATTGCTTTATTAAAATTGCAACGTGGTCATCTTGTTTTTCAATGTAATCTTACTAAAAGAATGAATCATATAGTCATCGAATAACTTTTCCATTCCGTATTTTTCTTTGTTGCATTATCGTCCCTTTATGAAAATTACAACTGTCAACTTGAATCCGAATGTATAAAATTTTCAAATATCAGATATGACATTATATACTCTTATATAAAATTTTGGCTCCACCACCGAACATATGAATGGAAGTTTATACTATTTTACTGATTATCGATCTCTCACCAAAATTAATTCTATATATAATGATAATTTACTGATTTTTGAACGCTTATGCTTTACAAGTTTCATATGAATCATACTTCCATTCTTTCCACAAAAAGACTTGTGTATTGACTTAAAATGTCTCATTAATTTGGAACTTTCCCTTTATTTCTTCTTTTTTTTCCACTAAAATTGCTACATTGGATGTAGAAATAGGAAGCAACAAGTTGCCTAAAATTCTCAACGATCAAAGTAGGGAATACGATTTGTTGAATAATGACTAAAATAAAAGTGAAAATGTTTGTCCTGTATAGCCGAAAAGTCACTGAATTTTCTATAAAGACATATTGCCCGTATGCTAATTGGAGAAATACAGACGAGTACCGTCATGACCGACAAAGCATATATGCACTTCAAGACTAGTATTCCTACCTTGTTGTAGCTTTCATTTGACATTCCCATGGAAAGACTGAGGTATTTGCTTAAAATATCTCATTTATTTTGAACTATCCTTCTCTTTCTCTGCCAATAGATGTAGACTGAGGAAGTAAAAAGTTGCCCCAAATCCACGGCAATCAAAGTAGAGAATATTTTCTACAATAAAAAAAGTGTCACACTTTTATGCAGTATTTACATCAAGCTATATGAATTCACCATGATTAAGTGATAAATCAATGTGATATTAACACATATTAAGTAACTGTGCTTTAATGAGAAAAGTGTAACGAAGAGACATCTGGCATGAATTCATTATGTAAACATTCAGATGCGAGTGGGTTTTTTCCTATCAAAGTAAAAGTATTACCTTGTTATCACATTCATTTGATATTTCCACTGGAAGACCCAAAATATCTCTTTCATTTCGAACCGTCCCTTTATTTCTTCGTTTATTGCACTGAAAATGCTCATTAGATGTAGAAATAGGATGCAACAAGTTGCCCCAAATCCCCGGCGATCAAAGTGGAGAATATTTTCTATAGTCACACAAAAAAATTGTGTTAACTTCTACATGATATTTACATCAAATTATATGAATTCATCATGATTAAGTTATAAATTAATGTAATAGTAACACATATTAAGTAACCATGCTTAAGTGAGAAAGCGTATAAAAAAGACATATGCCAAGAATTCATTAGTTTGGTGTGAACATTGGATGCGAATGCGAGTGAACTTTTTCTATTAAAGTAGAAGTATTACCTTGTTTCACTTTCATTTGACATTGAAAGACATGTGTATTGACTTAGAAATATCTCCTTGATATGAAATTGTCCTTTTATTTCTTCTCTAAGTTGCCCCATATCCACGGCTATCAAAGCATTATGTTCAACAATGACTTGAAAGGGTTTGTCCATTTGTAGCTTTCATTTGAAGTTTCTAAGGAGACTTGTGCATTGACTTGAGCCAAACACTGGATTAACATTTTTACTCTTATGACGCAGTTAAAAAGATTCATGTATTGCTTTTGTTCTTAACGTGTTATTAATTATAGATAACTTATTGAATTCATATCAATGAGAATATATATTAACACTGTACTGACTGGCACTTTTGATAATAAGATGATTCGAGTTTTCTTTCGCTTAAATTTTGTATAATATTTCAGACAGAAAATTAAAGATGACAATTTTTTTTTATAGTTATCTAACTAATTTCCTCAAAAAATCATAACAATTTTCGAGGATCCTACAGGGCTTGACTCATTTTAACATCCACCGTCTTTGTATTGACTTAGAAATATCTCATTGTTATGGAATTGTCCTTTCATTTCTTCTCTAAGTTGTCCCATATCCACGGCTATCAAAGCATTATGTTCAACAATGACTTGAAAAGGTTTGTCCCTTTGGAGCTTTCATTTAAAGTTTCCAAGGAGACTTGTGCATTGACTTGAGCCAAACATTGGATTAACATTTTTACTTTTATTTCTCTTGAGCTTAAAAAGATTCATGTATTGCTTTTGTTCTTAATGTGTTTTTAATTATAGATAAATTATTGAATTCATATCAATGAGAATATATATTAACACTGTACTGACTGACACTTTTGATAATAAGATGATTCGGGTTTTCTTTGGCTTAAATTTTGTATAATATTTCAGACAGAAAATTAAAGATGACAATTTTTTTTTTAATTATCTAACTAATTTTCTCAAAAAATCATAACATTTTTCGAGGATCCTACCGGGCTTGACTCATTTTAACATCCACTAGTCTTTGTATTGACTTAGAAATATCTCATTGATATGGAAATTGTCCTTTCATTTCTTCTCTAAGTTGCCCCATATCCACGGCTATCAAAGCATTATGTTCAACAATGACTTGAAAGGGTTTGTCCTTTGGAGCTTTCATTTGAAGTTTCCAAGGAGACTTGTGCATTGCCTTGAGCCAAACATTGGATTAACATTTTTACTCTTATGACGCAGTTAAAAAGATTCATGTATTGCTTTTGTTCTTAACGTGTTTTTAATTATAGATAACTTATTGAATTCATATCAATGAGAATATATATTAACACTGTACTGACTGGCACTTTTGATAATAAGATGATTCGGGTTTTCTTTGGCTTAAATTTTGTATAATATTTCAGACAGAAAATTAAAGATGACAATTTTTTTTTTAATTATCTAACTAATTTTCTCAAAAAATCATAACAATTTTCGAGGATCTTACAGGGCTTGACTCATTTTAACATCCACCAGTGTTGTATTGACTTAGAAATATCTCATTGATATGAAATTGTCCTTTCATTTCTTCTCTAAGTTGCCCCATATCCACGACTATCAAAGCATTATGTTCAACAATGACTTAAAAGGATTTGTCCCTTTGGAGCTTTCATTTGAAGTTTCCAAGGAGACTTGTGCATTGACTTGAGCCAAACATTGGATTAACATTTTTACTCTTATGACGCAGTTAAAAAGATTCATGTATTGCTTTTATTCTTAACGTGTTTTAATTATATATAACTTATTGAATTCATATCAATGAGAATATATATTAACACTGTACTGACTGGCGCTTTTGATAATAAGATGATTCGGGTTTTCTTTCGCTTAAATTTTGTATAATATTTCAGACAGAAAATTAAAGATGACAATTTTTTTTTAATTATCTAATTAATTTTCTCAAAAAATCATAACAATTTTCGAGGATCCTACAGGGCTTGACTCATTTTAACATCCATCTGTGCTGTATTGACTTAGAAATATCTCATTGATATGGAATTGTCCTTTCATTTCTTCTCTAAGTTGCCCCATATCCACGTTTATCAAAGCATTATGTTTAACAATGACTTGAAAGGGTTTATCCCTTTGTAGCTTTCATTTGAAGTTTCCAAGGAGACTTGTGCATTGACTTGAGCCAAACATTGGATTAACATTTTTACTCTTATGATGCAGTTAAAAAGATTCATGTATTGCTTTTGTTCTTAACGTGTTTTTAATTATAGATAACTTATTGAATTCATATCAATGAGAATATATATTAACACTGTACTGACCAGCACTTTTGATAATAAGATGATTCGGGTTTTCTTTGGCTTAAATTTTGTACAATATTTCGACATTAAAATTAAAGATGACAATTTTTTTTTAATTATCTAATTAATTTTCTCAAAAAATCATAACAATTTTCGAGGATCATACAGGGCTTGACTCATTTTAACATCCACCAGTGCTGTATTGACTTAAAAATATCTCATTGATATGGAATTGTCCTTTCATTTCTTCTCTAAGTTGCCCCATATCCACGGCTATCAAAGCATTATGTTCAACAATGACTTGAAAGGGTTTGTCCCTTTGTAGCTTTCATTTGAAGTTTCCAAGGAGACTTGTGCATTGACTTGAGCCAAACATTGGTTTAACATTTGGGAAAAGGGTCAAATATACCCTTCTACTTTAGTTATTGGTTAACTTTGTCCTCCGTTAGCTACAGTAGTCAAATATACCCCTCCCATTACAAGTTGGGGCCAAATATACCCCTACCGTTAGCAAAGTTTCAAAAATACCTCTCATTTCTAACATATTCCCACATAAGCAAGTCTAGTCATTAGAATTAGGTGACATGGACACCACATGGCATTTAACTTATTCTATGTGGTGCCTATGTGGCAATTTTTTAAAAAACAATCTAGAAAATTGATTTTTTTTAAAACAAATCTGAAAAAAATGGCTTTTATTAAAAATCTGAAACTTTTTTTTTTTTTTAATAAAACCCGTTTTTTAAAATATTCTCGAAAATTGAATATTTTAGTTTAAAAATTTGAAAAATGATTTGGGTTTCTTTGGCTTAAATTTTGTATAATATTTCAGACAGAGAATTAAAGATGACATTTTTTTTTAATTATCTAACTAATTTTCTCAAAAAATAATAACAATCTTCGAATTTTAACGTCCGCCAGTGTTGCATATATATCTCATGAATTTTGATTCATGAATAACACAAAGCACAACTTTCTTTATTCTTTCTCTATTACCAACTTCTTATACTAATCTTTCTTGCAAAAATGGGCTACGAATACCTCCTATTTCTACTAGCATCTTTCTTTCTCTGTCAACTTGCTTTTTCTTCATCCGTAACTCATCTGTGCTCCAAAGATGAAAGCATTTCCCTTCTAAAATTCAAGAAAATGCTTACTGTAGATCCCTCAGCCTCTTATTCTTGTCAGCAGTCTTATCCAAAAACAAGGTCTTGGAACATGAGCAGAGATTGCTGCTCATGGGATGGTGTTGTATGCGATGATTTTACTGGCCATGTCATTGAACTTGACCTTGGTTGCAGCTAGCTTAAAGGGAAGATTGATTCGAATATCAGCCTATTCCAGCTCTCTCATCTCTGAATGCTCAACCTTTCTCAGAATGACTTCTCTAATTCTCACATCTCCCCCGAATTTGGTAAGTTTTCAAGCTTGACGCATCTTGATCTTTACTGGTCAAATTTCTCAGGTCAAATTCCTTCTGAAATCTATCATCTTTCCAAGTTGCAGTCTCTTTATTTAGGAGACAATGATATACTATTTGGACCTCACAATTTTAAATTGCTCCTTCAAAATTTGACCCAGTTAAGAGAGCTTGATCTAAGTGGTGTAAACATCTCTTCTACCATTCCTCCAAATTTTTCTTCCCATTTAACAACTCTGTGGCTGGGAGGTACGGGATTGTATGGAATAATACCTGAGAGTATTTTTCATCTGCCCAACCTGGAAACACTTGGCTTATGGGACAATCATTAGCTCAGTGGTGATTTTCCAAAGACCAAATGAAATAGCAGTACATCTCTCAAGGTGTTATATCTCTATCAAGTTAATTTTTCTGGTAATTTCCTGCCTGAATCTCTTGGCTATCTAACTGTATTGCGGTACTTGGAACTTGATTCTTGCAATTTGTCAGGGCCAATTCCGAGATATCTTTGGAATCTCACGCGTCTAGAGTATATGTTCCTTGATAACAACCAACTTGAAGGACCAATTACTCTGTTTACAAGTGGGTTGCGTAATCTAAAGTCACTTTTGCTATTATCTAACTCCCTAAATGGAGCAATACCATCCTGGGTATTCTCTCTCCCATCACTTACTGGATTAGGCTTGAGTCATAACCACTTTTCTGGTCAGCTTGAGGATTTCAAGTACAATACATTAGAATGGATTGATTTAGAGGACAACCAGTTGCAAGGTCCTCTTCCTAGGTCACTTCAGAACCTTGTGAATCTAACAACACTTTATCTTTCATATGACAATTTTAGTGGCAATGTAGATGTCAGCTTCTTTTCAAATCTCAAACAACTTGGAAAGCTGGGTCTTTCATATAATAGTATTTCTCTCACCAATGAGAATAAAGTCAAGTCTACCTTACCCAAATATCTTGAGTCCTTATTTTTGTCCGCTTGTGAAGTAAGCGAACTGGATTTTTTGAGATCAACAGAGAAGCTTCGTTACTTGGATCTTTCAAATAATAAGATTCAACGAAGAATTCCTGATTGGGCATGGTCTAATTGGATGCATATGGAATATCTTAATCTATCCCACAACATGTTGACAAGTATTGACCAGATTTCATCACTTTCTAATCTAAGTACTATTGATTTACGGTCCAATTCTATTGAAGGGTCGCTACCTATTCTGTCGCCCTCTGTAAACTATTTCTTCATATCAAATAATAGTCTCAGTGGGGAGATCCCTTCTTCTTTTTGCAATTTCACATCATTAATAGTTCTAGATTTGGCAAGAAACAATTTGAAGGGAACAATTCCACAATGTTTGGGTAACATGAGTGACTACCTCGAGGTTTTGGATATGCAATACAATAGTCTTTCTGGGTATCTCCGAACAACTTTTAGCTCCAGAAGTCAACTCGAAAGCTTCAACTTGCATGGCAATAAGGTAGAGGGAAAAATCCCAAGATCCTTGTCCAATTGCAAACAGTTGTCAGTTCTCGATTTAGGGAACAATCACCTCAATGATACATTCCCTATGTGGTTGAGGACTCTTCCAAAGCTACAAGTTTTAAGCTTGAGATCTAATAAATTGCATGGACCCATCAGAACTTCGAGGATTAATAACTTGTTTCCTCAAACTTCGGATGTTAGATCTTTGTTGCAATGCATTTACGCGTAGTTGCCGACAAGACTTTTTCAAATTCTGAAAGGCATGAGGAGAATTGATCAAACAATGAACTCACCACGTGATTACGCACAAACATATTGCCAAGACTTGGTAACTGTTGTAACGAAGGGGCTGGAGCTTGAAGTTGTGAGAATCTTGTCTTTGTACACCACCATGGATCTCTCAAACAACAAATTTGAAGGACATATTCCTAGTGTTCTGGGAGATCTCATGTCACACCCCTACCAGGAGTATGACGGGCTCCGACCCGTAGGCCGGGAACCACCTGACTTATCCGTTATTTTGAACATTATCAACCATAACTCAAAAAGCACCTGCATGCAGAAAATGCCCAACATAGGAATATCCGATCAT
>NC_081353.1:37462866-37470366 GCF_029784015.1 Lycium ferocissimum | reverse complement strand
TGTATACCATTGTGATATTTTGGGGCCTTGTGTTGTCCAACATCATCTCTGCTATAGCAGATTCCTTGTCTGGTTGGTAATAAATCTCAGATTCTGAAAGTTGAGCGGTTAAATTAGCTTCCTTTTTTAGCTAATAGTATATATCTCATCAATTGAATCAGGTTTGCAATTCCATCTTTGGTGTATCTACCTTGGTATCTTAGCAATCATTAGTTTTAAGATATGTGACATCTTTTATACCGTTTCATTCAAATGGCTTGTTTTAAGTGGGATTTCATTTCTCATTCCCCTCCTTGATCAGTTATTGTTGCGCATTGTTGGCAGGAAAGGGAATACGCCCTGAGGTCCTTCAAAAGTGGTAATACACCAATCTTGGTTGCAACGGATGTGGCAGCACGTGGTCTTGATATACCTCATGTTGCTCATGTTGTCAACTTTGACATCCCAAATGACATTGATGATTATGACCACCGCATTGGAAGAACAGGGCGAGCTGGAAAATCAGGTTTAGCAACAACCTTCTTTAACGAAAACGTTTCTTCGGTGGCAAGATCACTGGCTGAGCTGATGCAAGAAGCAAACCAAGAAGTACCTGCTTAGCTCTCTCGCTTTGCTGCTCGTTCTTCACATGGAGGCGGCAATCGTCGTGGAGGAAATCGTTTTGGCAGGCGTGATTTCCGAAAAGATTCCTCTTTCAATCGAGGGGTGACAGACTACTATGGCGGGGCCAATATGAGCAGCAGTGGCTATGGTGCACCTGGCGGGTATGCTGCACCATATGGTGGTGCTGGTGTGACTAGTGCCTGGGACTAACCAGCCACATTTTGCCCCAGTTTGCAAATTCAGATATAGTTTCAATTTTGCACTAGCAGTTCTACTCACATTAGTGTCTACTCTTTATTTGCTCATTTTTGTAAGTTTTGACGTTTCGTGCTGAAGTCTTCACTGCAATGGTGGTTTGGGTTGTTGTGACATAGTTAGGGGCTCGACGGGGTTGTGTAAATCTTGGCAGGTGGTGGTGAATAATTATTACTAACAGATTAGGATTTACTTTTCCTTGCTTGCTTCTCCCTTTGCTTTAACATTTGGTAGGTGGATGGATTTGCTAAAGAATAGGTCTCATGTATAGGGGGGAGTTTATGTTTCTGCCAGCAATTGATTTATATGTCTCTTAGGTGTATTCTTTTATCAACCAAATGTATTGGTTGTAGATTTCTAGTACAGAGCCCTTCAAGTGTTGTGTTCAACTCTAATCACTATTGTAAAAATATTACAAAGTCGGTGCTAAGTTTTGTACTTTTGTATTCGCCCCAGAGCAAATTCTTATAACGTTTTTGTTATTGTTTTTTGTTTTCATTCTCAAGGCGGTGATGGTTAGTCTATCTTATGCTTTATCGTTAAAAAGATTAATTTGTTTTAGTACAGTTTTGTGGTTGCTTATCTGAGCAGCTATTGCTTTCTATTTATTTAACAGACTTATCTGAGCTGCTGTTATTTTTTCTATTTGTTTAACAGACTTTCAAGTATATATAATGTCATATTTATATGGCTTTGCGAAATAGATAAAATTGATTTTATCAATTACCACTTAAATCAGTTTATAATAATTCAATTTTTCTAATTAATGGTCAGTTGTTTTCAATTTAATTAAAGTAGAATAAAGCGACTTATTCTAATTTGATGCGTCTGCTGGTAAATTATATAATTAGGTAACAAAATACACCAACTTAGTAGCCATGAAAAACATACAAAAACAGAGAAAAAAAACTCAACGTCTACCTACCTAATAAATGCTATGGGGTCATTTTACATGCAGAGATAAGGTGGGATATCCAAGATTAAATTTGAAATCGTTTGGTTGACCATGATAAATTTATATGGTCAACCTTGAGATTATTTTATCCCACAGATGGAATAAATTAATTCAAGAATTATAATCTCAGGACTAGAGTCCACTAACCAAACGACCCCTAAGTTGTTAACATAATTTCGGTTTTTTTTATTCAGTGTATTATTATCAACTTAAATTCATATTTAAGTCAAGAAATACTATTATACTCTTTATAAGAAAATGACACTCAACCTCTTATTTGGCCTAATATAATTCTCTTCATCTGCCTCTTCAATCAATCATTCATTCATTCTCTCTCAGCCTTGTCAATGGCCTTCTCTCCAAAGTCACAGCTCTTGTTCTTCTCTCTTTGCATTTTCTTCTCCCTTTGTCTATCCTTCGATCCTCGCCATCCAAATAAAGTTGATGTCCATGATCTCCTTCCTCTTTACAAACTTCCAAAAGGTCTTCTCCCAAACAATGTAAAATCCCACACTATTTCCCCGAAAGACAACTCTTTTACTGTCCAACTCACACACCCTTGTTATGTACAGTTCAAAGATCAACTTGTTTACTATGAAAAGGATATCAAAGGGAAAATGAGTTATGGGAAAGTCTCTGATGTGTCTGGAATACAAGCTAAGAAGGTGTTTGTATGGGTGTCTGTAACAGGGATTAGTGTTGATGAAGAGTCTCATATGATTGAGTTCCATGTTGGGTTTTTGTCTGAGAAGTTGCCAGCTAATGAATTTGAGGATATTCCCACTTGTAAGAATAAGGGGTGCCAAGATTCTTCCCTTGCTATTACAACCAAGATTCTACAGTAGTAACTAAGGTAAAGGAAACGTAGTTGATGGATTCTTCACTTGTACTGAGCTAGAATTGCACCTGTAATGGTGAAATTAGGGTTAGAAGAGAGTAATTGGGAAGAAGAAGAAGGATAGAGAGAGGATTAGAGAGAGAATTGGAAGAGAGGAAATTCAGTTATGAAATTACCAGATTTGTGTTGAATGCCACTGTCCAGCTGTGGTGTGCAATATATTCATGTAAGAATTAATCCCCATCATTGGATCACATTTAAGTGGGTTAATCTTGGCCCTCCATGTAATCCACTAACTCCTCTGCCCGGCTTAATCCCTACCTTTCTTTTATCCACGTCTACTTCTCAGATCCTTCCTACACTATACTTCCGCGAGAAAAGGTCTAAAATCACACACTATCTTTAATTTTAGATCAAAATAATACATATTCTTTCACATGATGCATTAATAGTCCTAATTCTTTATCAAAGTGGAGCACTTTTAGTCATCGCCCAAACGAAGGTTAACTTTTTAACGGAGACTAAAAAGTTACACTAATCAAACGTTCAGCTTCTCTTTCCCTCTGTTTTCTTTCTTGCGAAGAGAATACCCAGCCTGTTGAGCCAAAACAGAAAACACATCACATCTGCATTAAGCTCTTTATTTTTGGGATTTGGATAAGCTGCTTTTGGGTTCATTTTGCATTGATGAGGAAGAGCCCTAAGGTATGGGTAAGTGATATTAATTAGGATCTCCTTGATTTCAAATTTTATTCTATACAAATGCAGGATTTATTTTCCCTTTTACCTAGAAGTTTGAAAACCAAGTTCGATTTTGCAAAGCCGATATTGTCGAGATTTTGCAAATCTCTGTTAATGTAACGAATATTTGAAAAAAAAAAAAAAAAAACATATTGCTCTTTTCAAGATTTCTCACTGAATCATTTATCTAAATTGATCTTTGGATCTGTTTGATAGTAGTGGACATCTTGGCACTAGTTTGGGTGGAGTTATGAAAAATAGCATTTCAGTATAAAAATTGTAGCTTTGTTCTGTTGATTTGGTGGGAGACATCCCTGCTTTTGCACCAATACATAGTCTTAGTTTCATAGTTGGAGTTCAGACTTGAATAACTAATTGTGTGCATACTTTCTTCAGTTATAATTGTTCCTTTCCAGATGTGTTGCTAGCGTAGTATTGCATTTGTTCAAAAAAATGGTTCGTACTTAATGTGTGTTTTATCTCTTGTAGAAACCATGATCATGCTGCTTTTACCATTGATTCGAGCTATTGGAGAAAATCAATGAGTTCGGAAACAAATTGGAGGTATGCGGAATGTGGCGACGCATAACTAGGAGAAGTGAAAAGGAGAGACAAATGAAAAACGGGATTAAGAAACTGAAAGAGAAAAAGATGAATACCGAAGTGCCTTAATAGAGTTTCATTTGGTTAATAATGATGTGTGTTTGAGTTGTAGCATGTAGCCTTCAAATGGGCATCTTAAAGCATGAATACATGTAACTACGATGTGTAAATGTACTTTTTACTTTTCTATGTAATGAATTGTTTGGATAAATGCTATCAAATGTTATTTTTGATAAAAAGGAAGTGATTGACTCCCAATGTTGCGCTCTTAAGAACATCATTTTTTCCAATAACTGATTTTGCTATAGATGTAATTAAGGCTGAATATGGATTGGTGTTCTATTTTCGTGGGCTGGGTATTACTCTCTTAGCAAGAAAGAAGACAGAGCGCCATAGCGATAGAGAAGTAGTACTTTTGGAGGGGAAAAATAGTCTCTGTTAAAAAGTTAACCTTGGTTAGGATTATGACTAAAAGTGCTCCACTTTAATAAAAAAAAATAAGGACTATTAATGCACCATGTGAAAGAATATGTATTATTTTGATCTAAAACCAAAGATAGTGTATGATTTTGGGCCTTTTCTCTACTTCCGCCTTTATTCTCCAAATTATTCCCCCTTCTCAATTCGATGTAACCCTAGTATCCTTACAGTACACTCATGTTATTATATACCGTTCAAAGATTATCTTGCTTACTATGAAAATGAAATCAGAAAGATACTGTGTTGTCTAGAGGTTCATGATGCCTTGGAATACAAGTATATAAGCTTTTCTTGTAGGTATCTGTAAGAGATATTAATGTTGATGATGAGTGAGTATGACAGAGTTCCACGTTCTGTTATAGTCTGAGATGATGCCTAAGGAATTTGAGGCTATTCAAATGGTGCTAGAAATACCTCCTTGCTTCAGTATAAGCTGAAGTTCCAATCTTATAAGCCTGTATAATGTTGTCAATCTGATACACCTCTTTTTATGTATGTATAATGTTGTGTTTTATATCTAATACTCCTAGTAACTTGGGTCCATTGATGTTTTCAGATTGGTTATTTCTCTAGTTCGTGGGTGTAGTCTAGTAGTTTAAGTTAAGCATTGTGTGTGTAAATTCTTCAATTATATATAAATATATATTGTTCGAGTAGAAGAGCATAAGACAGCAGGTGCTACTGAAAAGGAGTTGTCTTTCTCCCAAAGACAACTCCTTTACCATTGAACTCACACAGCCATGCTATATATAGTTCAAGATTGGGCCCAATTATTTTTCCCTAGCAGTAAGACTGCAAAACGTGATGTGTGGTTTAGACACACGGCACGAGCTCAAACTCCGCCACAAACAAAGCCTTTAAGGGAAGAAGAGTAGAGGAATTGGCCCATCATTCGCCGAGTTTGAAACCATGCGCCAGCCGGCCCATTGGGATTTCTCGGTTGTCAAATATCATCTTGTTTACTGCGAAAAGAAAATTATAGGGAGATTGGGTTAATGAGAGGTTACAGATGTCTCTAGGATCCAAGCAAAGAAGTTATCCACGTCAGTATCTATAACAGGGATTAATGTTGATGAAAAGGAATCTGAGACAATTCTCACTCATAAGAATGAGGGTTGCCAAGTATCTCACCTTGCTTCAATATGAGGTGATGTTCTAATCTTTATGCATAATGTCGATTCTAATAGTGCTAAGAGGCAGATTCATTGTTTTAAGGAAGGGTACATATTTGTGTGTGTATTATAATTGGTTAAGGTTTGGGAGAAAAACTTGAGGATCTTAGTTTTGGATTCCAGACACAATTATCAGTATAAGTCCATTTGCCTTATCCTTGGTGAGCAAGTTCATCCAACACTAGTACTTGTAGTTGTAGGCCACATTAGTCAAATGGCACAAGCTGTCAGAAAAACCATCGTAATACAGGCACAGCTCATAAAGAACTTCTAAGAAAACATCTTCAATAACCTTAGTCTCAGGCCAAATTGAAAATATTTGTAGATAATAACGAAAAGAGAAAAATGCTTGGAGACAAATGAATATAAGTCCAGAAAGAGCAAAGATCGACTGCTAGTTCTTAGTTAGAACTTTGAGTTACAAAAAGTAGATCGCAGATTTGAAATATTGTGATTTATGTTAGTATTGTTAATTCACTAGATGGTCCAAGTTGGTCCTCACAAAATAAGTGTTATATGTCTTGTATCTATTAATCATTGCTTCTGCACCCCGTCATTGTTGGATTTGAGTGGTGTATAGAATCCCTGATACAGTAAAAATGGAAGCATTCATTTGCACTGGTAATGAAGTACAACTGTAAGCATGGTGCCCACTTCATCTTTTGAATTTGACATACTTAAGTGTCTAAGAGCTTCGGCTCTCTCACCAGCGTTATTTAGTAAGATGTGCGGTTGGTCCTCAGGGTTGGCCCCATACAGATTTCTCGATCATAAAAAAATTTTGTCATTGCTTTTTCTTGCCATCCTTTTCCCGTCTGAGTAAATAAAGCATAAATGTTTGATGGTCTAGAGCACTTTCTCTGATATAAGCTGCTTGTTCATTCAGAACAAAATGTATTCTTTGATTATGTAAAATGAGGATGTTGATCCATTTGATCATTTTGCAGGATAAACGGAGCTCTAAGGTACTGTTATACTTCTTATGAAGAATGAAATGTTGACTTGGCTTCAGGATAGTAACTCTTCACGCATGTGGAGTCTATGTACTATTCTAAGTTTTCATGTTCATAGTAGTCGGAATGTATAATTCATGTTATCTACATCAGAGGAAATTCTTCCTTAAGGGACATCTATCTCTGATGTCTATTCTTCTTGGCTGACTATTTCTTTCTTTCCTCTTTCCAATATAAAATCTGCAAATAGTAAATAAATAACAGATTCTTTCTTTGATATTCACTGTTAAATTAGTTTTTCTAGCATAATTTGTTTACTATTAACTTTTTTGCTTCTGCTATTTCTTTTTCGGACGGCTTTTGTGTGCTTTAATTTGAGCCAAGGTCAATCGGAAACATCCCCTCTGCCTTGAGAGGTAGAGTTAAGGTCCACAGATACTCTACCCCCTCCTCCTCCCCACCCCTACTATGCAAACTAAAAGATCACTAGTTTTCCAGAAAAATGTTCGGTGGGAAAAGAAAAAATAATAGTAGTATCTTTACTCAAAAAAATAAGAAGGTTCCCCACCGTTTCAATGGGAACCTGTTTCTCATCATGCTTTTTCCCATTGGTTTTTCGGTGAGCTGGTTTGGTGGGAATGAAGTGGGAAAATCATATTTATAGCACAAATTTTCTTGATTCGCGGTGGGGAAAACCTCTATTTTTAGTGGTGTTGTGGGATTACACAGGGTATGTTGTTGTTGTAGTAGTAGTTTGCTAACTATTACCAATATATTATGCTAGCATGTCTTCCAAACAAGGTTGTGTACATATGTATTACAGGAGATCTTATGAATTATATTCCAAGAATGCGTAACAGTTACATTTTCAAGATTTTACATAACATTTTCAAGTTTGTG